>NW_024580589.1:5000-36300 GCF_017639745.1 Melanotaenia boesemani | reverse complement strand
GTGGGGCCACGAACCACAGCCTTTTTTTACCCTTGCTCTCCGCTAGCCTGCAGTGCTGCATGCGTTGCTGCAAATCGTGGTCAGTCCATCGGAGAACTGCGTCCTCTGAGCAGGATACATCAGAGCCGGTTTCATCCAGCTCGTAGCCTGTGAACAGTCTGTAATGTGTCGGCCTCTGCTCGGGTTCATGACAGTACGTTTCGGCTACAGCCTGGTTACCCTTTCTGGCTTTCTTGCTCCAATGCGTGGGACGGGGTTCAAAGAAAGGTACAAACATAGGCCTCAATAAAGTTGCTGCACACAACGGCTCACCGAAGTTAACCTCGAGGAAGGGCGCTGAGGCGATGCTCATGATGGTAGCCAGATCTTTCTCTCCTATACATCTGCTCACGAAAATCGCTAGCAGCTGAATCAGGTACAGGAACAGCATGTGTTCGGGCTCCTGTCCGTCAACGTGCTGTATCTCGCTTTCACACAGCTCATTCGGATCGAACAGGTCTAGCAGGTTGCTCAGTAAGGCCACAATTTGGCTCGCTTTGCTTTTGCTGAAGTGAACAAACACACTTGGGTATGATGAGTCCTCGTTTTCCTCAGAATCGTCATCTCCCTCCGGGTCCCGATTATCCTTATCCCCGTCCTTATCATTCTCATCGTGCTCCTTCTCTTCTTGCTCCTTCTTCATCTCCATATGTTTGCTGTTTGTATAGGTTTTGGCGTACACAGAGAGGACCTTTTCGCGGGTGAAGAGTCTGCACAGACCCAGAAACAGTGCTCGTTCGACTGCGTCACCAATCCGAGGCACGCTCTGCAAAGCCAGGAAGTGACCCAGGTGTTCCGCGTGCAACTTTAGGACCTGTCCGGGAAAAAGGTTTGGACAGTAGAGATGCAACACCACGGGAGAGTTGAGAAGAACAGGAGCGAACGGCTTTGTCGGGCAGGGATAGACAATACTAGAGTCTTCGGGACCCGTAGCCACGCAAAAGCCATCTTGCTGCAGGCTTACCTTGAATGTCTTCACACAGTTTGCCATTTTAAACAGAGTGGTAACGTTCTGCCGAAACCTGTGCAACAGGAACTTGTGAAGCTGTTGACCTCCAAGACCAGAGCAGCAGCAGATATAGGCGTATCGTATGAGGTTTGTTTAACGCTGTGGGAGGAACTGTCTTTGGCTCTTGTGGAACCGCACGAAACCAGTGTTTCACTGCCAAGTAGGGAGGAATTGCTTCAAATGAAGGACCACCAGGTTATGCTTCGATTAGCACTCCTCGCTGACTTTTATAGATACCAAGAAGAAGACCTATCTTTTAGAGAGGCGGAGTCCAAGGAAAAATTATCTGTGATCAGAGCCCAGACACTCCAATACCTGACGAAGACAAGATCTGATATCCAACCTGAGGCCACACAAGAGCTAGCAGCTACCAGTTTCACAACAATATTATCAACAACATCAACAGCAACAAGGGAAATAACAACAAAGAGAAGAAAACTGTCAGCACCACCACCACCACCACCACAAACAACAACGATGTCTAGCAGTGCTATAACAGAAACAGAGTCAAGAGCTCTAGATACAGAATCCGTCTCAAAGACACACACACTAAATCCCAGATATCCTATGTGTACAGAGTACACTAAGAATGAGTACAAGAATATGATCAAGCAAAACAAAAGGAGACAATGTTCACAGGCTGATTTTACATCCAACACCAAATGCAGCAGAGCAGACCCGATACGTTGGGCCAAATTGGGCTTTTCCAGACGTAATAAGTCATATTTCTCAAAGCTTGTTAGGGCCTTTCAAGCAGTAAAGAATGTGGGACACCCTATGCTGATATTACACTCGGAGTGGGGCTTGAGTTGTTACTACAAGCTAGCTACTGCGTATACCACAGATCAGCCACTAGAAATGGCTGCAGCCTGTCTACCCGAACTGCGAAAGGCAGTGGAATACATCCACAGCGAGGACTTTCTGAAACTCGGGGAGCTTGCAGCTGAGCACCAGATGTTGCTGTACGCTGTGCTCAACTGTCTAATCAACTGGGTAGACCACAACCACAAACAGATTCTCCTTGTGCCTGGACAACCCAGTGACAGAGAGCCTTTGTGTGAAGAAGGAGATCTCCGGTGTTCCAGGTGTCTAAAGAATCAAACATTTCATTCGTCCGAAGTAAAGGGCAACCCGAGAAACATTGACGTTGAATTTGACTTTGAGCAAATGAAATTCTGCTCCTCGTGCTGCTCAGCGCCCATGTTTAACGTTCCGCTTTGCACCAGCCATGTCAACACTTGCACATTTACAGAAATGAAACAGATGTATATGGCCTGTATGAACTGCAATCGGACTGTGTTTTCCGAAGTACTAGTGGACATGGAAACGCTGTACACACGATGTGTCTCAGTGCGCATGTAAAAGGGTGTGATACACCACTTGAGCCTTCTCCTTTTTCGTACCTGCAAGCAAACCACAATCCTCCTCTGTTCTCGCTTCAGAACACTACCACCACCACCAACACCACCACCACCAACACCACCACAACCAGCCTTTTCTCAGCACTAGCCCCAAGTGATGACTCAACAAACTAACATTACTCAGCACACATTGATGACCAGCCGCACTGACCCAGAGCTGTTCAGAGCCGTACACATGATACCATTCCATGCCTTGAAAGAGATCTTGTGCAGATATTACGGGGGTAAACACTTTGAGACAGAATTGCAGAGACTGCGATGTGCTCCACGTCCCCCTGAAAGTCCAAACATCAATCTCTACCTGTATGTGAACATTATGAACAGACTGGGTAGGAAATACAGGGCTCAGCGGGACATTCTGAAGGTGTACAGGGAACTGCTCAAAGAATGTGTGGAGACCCAGGATGAAGTCGTGACCGCTCAGCAAACTGCGGCAACCATAGAGGCTACACAGCAAACCGTTGGCCGTAGTATAGTTGACAACAGCATAGGGGCAAGGGGAGTATGTGAGGATGTTCAAGGGCTGGAGCACGAGCGTGAGGACACCACGGCTGAGTACTTGCTGGCTTTTACAAGCAATACAACGCTCAGTTGCTTACACATGGCAGACTACATTTGTGAAACCCGTTCTGATGAAGATGATGAGTTGGAGGACAGCTGTTCTGATGAAGATGAGTGTGAGGACAACCTTCTGGATGATAAGGATGAGCGGTACTCCACAGGTTCAAAGGAAGACTCCTTTCACGGCTCTGTCACACAGCAAGCTGAGAAGCAAGACCTCAGTATAGTTGAGGATGATTCTGTCAACATGGCCAAGGATGTGATAGAAGATGTGTAACACATTGTCTTCTGTTTAAAAATAAAAGTTTTCTCCAATGTCATGTCATGTCAGCGTTATTTCTTTTTCTCCTCGTGTTGGTGTGTGTGTGTGTGCGTGTATGTGTGTGTGCGCGTGTGTGCGCGTTTGCGTTAAACTATAGACAGAAAAAGATGGCATATCCTTCAACATTGTGCAACCCTAATATGATTGGGACATAGAAGCCTCCTCACTTCATCTCACATATCACGATGGGTACCCCGTGTCAGAAAGGTGATTGGAGTTGTATGTGGCACATGACCATACTTTTTGACAATGCAGAGAACGTACGTAGTGTGGAGTATACTTGGGTACATGTGTATGATATTGAGAAACGCATGCCAGAGACAGTAGTCCTGACAGAGCCTGGGTTAGACGGACAGTTTCGCATACCAGTAGAACCGGCTGCTGATCCCCGGAACGCAATACATCATTCTTCGAGTGGTATACTCGCACGAAGAAGATGGATACGGACTCATTACAACAAAACACCTTTCCGATACGTACACAGAGACCAGGGGTCACAAGGTGAAGAGAATCACTATTCTAGCCAGGCCTCCACTCGCATGGGTAAAGATGAACACTCCTGCAAACAGACACCGCCGCAGCCTTCATCGCTTTACATGTGACACAGCAGAGACGTATGTCTCACGGATATACATGTCAATGAACCACCAAGTGCAAACTGCGCTGGCCTGCTTGTTCAGCTCAGACGGTATGGACCAGAGAGAGATTCTGGCTTCCCGAGTGGTGCGCGAAACACTTTCTGCGCTAGGAGCTCCGCTCGCGTTCAAAGTCCTGCACGAGCAGAGCAGGCTAACACTAGAGAGGCTGCGATGTTCGGGGAATGCACAGGACCCACAGTTTCTCACGCTCCCCGAACCGCAAGATGCCGTTTGGGGAACGTGTGTATTGTGGCAAATAGAGCCCGGTCTCGCCACCTTGTCCCGCACCACTGTTAACGGAGCTGGTCAAGGGGTTCCTACACAGGGATCGCGTTGGTTGCGCATACAGGTCATACACAAAGGTTTACAAATAACCAGATGTGTGAGAGACACGTGCCACGATCACATTGTACAGGCTCCCTACTGGGCAGTTATACTCGCAGGCCTGTGCTGCGGAGCCCTGGAGGTTTGGTCACACGAACTGGACAAGCTATCTGAGAAGTTGAGGGTAGATGTGCGGTCCCTCACACGTGAAGAAGACAGAGACCAGTTGTGTCAACGCTGTGGCTACACATACCGTACAGTGCCCATGCTGTGCAATCCCGAACCGCGAAGGATACTGGCCGTATTGCAAATAGACACACTGCTTCTGGGTCACACATGCACCACGTTGTGCGCTACAGTGTTGCGGGAAAACGATGACAGAGGAGCAAGACGTGGTGACAGAGCGGCTTTCGAACCTGGATTTGGAGAGCGTGCAGCACAGACGTACTGTCTTAATCACCGAAGGATCTACCGCGCAAGCAGCGAGGAACAATGGGACAGCATGCAGTGGGGAGAGGAGATCCAGGAAAAGTGTGAGACAGAAAAAAGAGAAGACCAGCAAAAGCGAGAAAACGACCAAGGTGACCGTGAGTGGTGGTATGCAAGGGACAAAAAGGAGCACCGAGCAGTCTCGTGGTGGAGTGACTCAGATAACTGCTACTGGGGACAAGGTGAGAAACGGCAAGGGTGGCAGGACCCAGGACAGAGAGGCACGATGCAGAACCACTGGTTCCCTGCATCTAATCGCGGATGGGTGCGTGAACGAGAGCAACTTGCTGCCTGCAGGAAAAAGAAATGTAACCACGGTCCAACAGACGAAACAGACCCAGGATTGTGGTTGTGGCAAAAGGAGTCTCGAGAAAGAAACAGAGAGAAAATGGGACTTGTCACCGGAGGGCAGGCTTGTAGCAAGCGGAGGTTCTGGGACGTGCACCTCGCGAGCGCACCACACCGCTCTGACGGGGAAGATACAAAGTCAACCTCCATCGCATACTGGAGAAGAATGTCGTGCCACTTTCTACAATATCATATCAAAACTTTTCCCTTCGGACACCCATTCGCAGTTCTCACTCTCTAGGCAGATGGTCTCAACCATCCCGGATACTACCTTTGCATCGCTTGAGGCACTAGAGGCTAACTTTGATGCTCTAGCAACGTGGTTTGCGCAGTTTGCACACACAGAAGCTCGTAATGTGATTGGGTTTGATCTGGCCATGGAAGTGTGTGGCTGTTACGATCTTGCGATTCGCAGAGTAGCACAGGGGCTCCGGGATACATTCGGAATTTGTAGATTTATAAGCGGCTTGCCAGACGTTGTGCATGCTGACGGGGTACTAGAATACTTTACATGTGATCTGAAGACATACGTGTGTGATACACTGAGAGCAGAGCTCTCCCGCATACACCCAGCACCAGAAACAGAGTTTTCCGTGGCTAAAGAGCGGGCAGTGAATTCCGTTGCGAAACTGTCACAGGCTGGCACTTCTCTCGCTGTCCCATCAGCGTATGACGTGAAGGAAGGGGTCAAGGAACAATGCCAGATACTGCTCGAGGTAACACGTACTCTTGTGGACTTTGTTACCAAGCAGGAGACTGAGCTCCAGGATGTCAGAAGCTTATGCCAGCTTAGATTTGAGAAACTAGAGGACACCAAAAAATCTGTTGTCTGTTTGTTGAGGGAACGCAATGAGGCTGGGCAAGCTGTGACAACGCTGCAGAGACAACTAGAGGAGGATAGCACTACGGCAATCGAAAAGCAGAGGGTAATGTTGGAAAACGTACAAGAAAAGCACACACGAGCAATCAGCAACCTGCAGGAACAACACAAGGCAAACACAGACCAGTTATATGAATCAATTCAGCGTGTGAAACTGAGGCATGCTGAAGCTGAAAAACAATGGAACCAGGAACGCGATGAGCTACAGATTGCACTGGATGAAAGACGAGCCATGATCCAGACCATGCAAAAGGCACAAGAGGAGCTACGTGTTCAGCTTGAGATCATGACTGTGTCTAGAAATGAAAATCAGTTTCGCATAAAGGAACTCCTGGAGAAGGAACGGTCTCAGAATGAAACGATTACCACACTTTACCAGAATCTGGACTCGGAGATTGTAAAACACAGGGAATTGGTCTTGTGTAAGAGCAACCTGTGTGCACAAGTGCACAAGTTTTTTGGTCTCAGAGCAGTGCACAACGGGGCAGGAGTATTAGATGGAATCATAGCCCAGAGAGACGCTTCGCTCAATAGGGTCAGAGACATGCTCTCAGACATGTGTGTACTTAAAGTTGTGCCTACCGACACGGGTACTTGGGAAGAGAACAAAGATAAAATGGATATCGAGGGTGGTGCGAGGAGCCCCTTCTTTTGGGAGTATGAGAAACAGATACAAGTATTTTTACAGTCTCTGCACCAGGAGTCTATGCCTATGGATGTTGTAACGTGCAGCGCTGTCCGGAAACGCAAAGCAATAAGAAAACGCTCGCAGTTTATGGACACAGAAGTTCAGGACTCGTGTGACATTAAGAAACGAGTGAACCTGGCAGCTAACAAGAGCGAGGTTGAATTTCAGACGAAACAGTGGACCACATCCCTGACAGAGTCCCTCGAGCACACAGGTGATCACACATCTGTGAGCACTTTTGAAATCGAACTCTTAGAAGATGAAAAACCGGTGCGGACACCAATCCCTTCATACGTTGCAAATACCCTGGGTGCCGGAAAAGACCTGACTATCGTCAAGCTGGGGCATGCACGGCCTATTCGTACTCTCCTGGATGTGTTGCAAGCCAGTCCGCTCGAATACGAGGCCTGTGACGAGATAGCACAAGGAGCATGTCACTGCAAACAAATGGAGCGTGTTTCGCAGAGACTCAAATGTACGCTGTTCGTATGCTGGACCCCGGAGGGATGGCACGAAATATACGGGCGTGAGCAGAGCGAATGTCTGTACACAATCGTGGTGTACAGGAGGGATGTGAACTTGAGAACGTACTACCTCCTGTCTGTACAGATTGAAGATTCGTACGTCTACAATCTGTCAAAGCTTCCTTTTCAGGCACAATACACACCGGGCACACACACCTTTGTTCACAAGTCGGATGGTACATGTCAAGGTCCAGATACACAATTTACACACGATGTGAATACCATTGAGCCCGATAGAATAGTCTTACACGATAGTGAACTGTAACATGGTGTGAATTGACAATAAAGAGATACGGTTTGAATTCTGTTGTTGTCGTCTCCTGTCCTTTCTTTTTCTGTCATTAGTTGTGGTCCAAATTACCCAAAAGGAAGATTATAGAGTCTCCTCTCCAAGACTCCAAAAAAAAAAAAAAAAAAAAAAAAATATAATAACCACACTTGTAAGTTTGATAGCAGCAGTTTATTTTCAGTTCCAAATCAAAGGACTACTACGGAACCTTCACAAGAGCCGAAAAAGAAAATACATCCAGTTAGGGACAGATAGCAGCAACGAGAGTCTCTGCAGCAACGCAGAATCCAACATGCAGGTTACGGACTCTGTGTAACAACACTGGGAAGCCGTACAATGGTGATATACAAGGCCCTTAAAATGGACACTTCAAAACAATGTCTGTTCGATACATATGGGGATAACAGGTTACATATCAAGATAACATACATACAGACAGAGAGACAGAACAAATACGCATCCGTTTTTGCTTTATTATGCCCGAAACAACTTAAAGTTTGTACACATCTTGAAATATATGCACGTTGCACAAATATGTTTTTCAAAAGCTCAAAGGCCAATGTACACTCAAGCATCTCCAGTTCCCTCTTCGCGTGGGGCTTGTGTTATCTGCAGCTCCAGGAAGGACGTAGTTATGGCCTGCACAGCCCGTTCGTAAGTTGACACAGGGTCCACCGCATTTGGGTCAATTTCTTTCTCCTGGGACTCTTTCCTCTGGGTTCTGTGATGAACCCCAATGAAGCCCAATAACTCGTGCCAACCGAGACTTGTCTCCTCATCCATGGGAGGGAAGACGAGAGCTTCATTCAGCTGGTAGAAATAGTCCTCGTTGTTACTCTTTGCACCTGGTGTGTTTTTCAAGATCACCTCCAAGACCGGCTTAGTGGACATCGGTGCTGGGAAACGAAAATGTGTGAAGAAATGAACTGACAGCAGGTGACACAGAGGCATGAGTTGGGACAACTGTCCCACAAATACAGAGGTGATATCAGGTCTCCATATGATGCTCCAGGGCACGTGGCAGCTCGCTCTGACCTGCAGACACACTATGGGATAAGACTTGTCCACGAAGAACCTTGCAGTTTCTTTGGCTTCACCGAAAACCCCCGTACTTGTGGCATTATCCCACTCAGTGATGGTTGGTTGAATCAGGACCTTGTTCACAAGTTCCTGAAATACATCAAAAGAAATTTTTACAAAGGTTGTAGAAGCACACTCTGCGCCTTTGCGGTCGCCCTGCAAGTCAGTACATTGGATGACAAAGTGCTCATTGAGCCGGCCTTGTGATTGGTGGGTAAATGTCAACATGTAGCTAGGATTTCCATTCACGGGGCCTAAAGTATGGCTCATGCAACTCCGTATGACTGGCTGTACAAAGGGAACGATAGGCTCGCAAAACCTTGGCACCAATAGAGCGTTTGCAGTGGGTACCAGGACAGAGAAATTGGAGTCAGCATGACTCAGTGCGATAAGGAAGCTCTGAAAAGCTCCTCCGCAGCATAAGGGCAGTTTGCAACTGTCCAGCTCCTCTGGTTTGATCTGAGCACGCACCCCTGAGATGTAAGGTCCCAGGTTGTCCAGGTACACAATGTCCTTCAGGGCATCGTACAGGAAGCAACACTGCCTACCGGGGCTGCAAAGGCGCCAGGAGCCGTTGGGATATCTCTCTGTGATGTGCATTTCTCGCAGGTGACTCTGGGGCAGTGGCAGGAATTTGTCAGTCACCCCGTCTGCGTCTGAGGTTTCCCTAGCGAGATAGTAGCAGCAGGGCTGGTTTTCCGTGCCCGCCCTGTAGTGGACCAAGATGCGAGGCACCATCTGAGCACCTGCGGGACTGTAAAAGTGCAACAAGACGGGTTGTTGAAAGTTCCCCCGCAGTTTGCTGCTGGTCTTTCTGTCAAGGCTGAATAGGCTCGTTGCGATCATTCTGTGCGAGCGGTCACCAGACTCTGTTATCTCTTACTTCTTCAGAGACCAATAGTTTGTAAAAGCGTTTGACAGGAGCACTTTATATATGTCTCGGTGAGCTGGGGAGTGGGATAACGGTCATTACCCAGTGGCAAATTGTAAGTGCAGGTTTTCCTACTGTGATGTCAGGGGGAAGTGGGTGATTTGTCCTTTTCTGTTTTTTTTTTTTTTTTTGTCCTTTGTGCTTCCTGCTGTAACTCTTCGAGGGCTTTGGAAGTGTTTTTTGAGACACAATCCCTTAGCCACTCATGAGCGGTAGCAAGCGGGTTTCCTTCTATAAGGACGGATTTGTGATTCTCGTCTTACCCGTGGTACTTGCACACACAGGGAGGGTTTCTGATGTGTGTTGACACAATGTCCACTGTGCACTAGCCAGTGGTACACACAGATTTCATAAATACGTTTTTTTTTTTTTTTTTCTTGTTTTTTTCTTACACATGGATTGTGCTTGTCATCCAATCAATGCCATCGTACAGGGTCTCTGCACATATATAATGAAGAGGCACAGCTCAATTGTACAAGTCTGTATGAACAACTCTAGCAGTTGTCACGTTCCATCGCTCGCACTCTACAGCTTTTATATTTCATCATGGATCCTCTGTTCAACCGTACTTTGGACAATGTTACCAATACGGATGTGACCTGTTACTCCATGTATGAATTTGGTAGAACTGTGTACGTACCAATATTCCAAGTGTTGGTTATGATAGCGGGTGTAGTTGCAAATGCATACATGATAGTCACGGTGTACTTTGAACACAATAGATGCTCCAGAGGGAAAAGAAAAGCAGTTCGGAATATGGATGTGTACTCTACACATCTGGGCCTCTGCGACATTGTCAGACTGCTGACCACACCGTTATGGGTTACACAGACAATCCTCCCTGAAGGCTGGGTGTTTGGCCTTGCAACATGCAAACTACTGAAAGGGCTGATCACGGTGAGTAACTTGGTCTTCGGTTTTTGGACACCTTGTTTTTTGACACTCTAGCCCTCAATCTTATGTTTTTTTCTCTGTACACAGTTCTGTTTCCAGTACGGGATCTTTCTTATGGCCTACATCAATGTGGATAGGTACATGAAGGTGGTACATGGTCGAGTTCCATTTGCATCCATGAAGGGCAAGACTGGCACGTACAGAAGAAGGAACGTGTCCCGATTGTGTGCTGTTATTCCTGCAGTTTCGTGCCTTGTGGATATATGCTATTACACAGTTCAGAACATTAGGGAGAATTCTGCTTTGTGTTTCAATGGCTTGGATCACTATTATCAAGTTGTTACCTTCTGGGCAAGGATAACTATTTGTTTCGTATTACCCACTGTCATTCTCCTTTACTGCAATAGCTCAATGGTGTACGCAGTGACACAGCATAAGAGACGGAGTGCGTTTGGGAAAAATATTACAAGGGCTCAGATTTTACCCTCCCTCATAATGCTGTTTTATCTGTGCTGTTGGATGCCCTGGCTGGCCAGTACCATGTATTATCGCTGGGACCACCGCGAATGTCAGGAACGGGGGTATTTTGTACTCAGTGTCTGTATGGTTATCGGGAACTTGCATTGTATCACAAGTCCTGCATTGTACATCCTCACGAAACGAAGGAAGAGCACAAAAAAATAAGGCATACAGCACAGTGTTTCCCTGGATCCCTGGTTTAATGAACTGGATTGATATGTGTTCTGCTCCTGCATTTTTGTACATTTGTATCTATATAGCAGTAAATGTGTGTGACATGTCATATGTGTACTTTTTCTATCGCTACATTGCTCTTGTACGGTCTCTCAACAAGCTTACAATAAAGTGACATACCTATATCTCACACTTTTTTTTTTTTTTATCTTTGACTTGTAATCATACTACTACAAAGCAAACATTAAAAGTTTGAATGAGACCTGTGTTTCACAATTATCGGTTGTTCAGTGTCTATGTCAGGCTCTAGAGGAAAGCCACCATCATGTACAGAGGATACATCACATTCGTTCCACTTTACCTATCTGTTATGTTGGCGGAATGCTGTATCCTACATAGGTCGACAGGCCTCACATTCGAGGGTTCTGATCCTGTGACTGTTCTGGGTGCAGTGGACAACATCGAATGCTGTGTCCGAAATAGGTCTGCGGGCCTCACAGCGCAGGGTTCTGAGCCTTTGACTTTACTGAGTGCAGTGGGCAGCACCGTTCGGTTGCCAGGGTACCTGGAGAGCTCAGACCAGCCTTTCTTTAAAAACAATCTAGCAACGTACGCGAGCGAAAACACATACGAGTTGACTAAACATTCTCTGGGATATCAGGTCAATGTGCGTTTCCTCACATGCTCAGACGAAGGCATGTACAGAGTAGGGAGCGAGACTGTTAGGCTGAGCGTGAAGAGCTCACAGTGTGGAATGCTCTACTACACAGTCAAGGTGCATGAGATCAAGAAGGTCGCATTGATTTCCCCACTACGTGATGTCGTTGGGATTTCCATGCTGTGCGGTCAACCAGGAGATAGTCAACAGTGGGGTGTAATCCAAGTGTGGAACGAAACCATGAACATGACTTCACCTATTGGAGCCTGCTGTGAGATAATGCGTGAAGGCTTGTTGTTTGTCGGAAGTGGTACCGAACAATGTCATCATTACATGTATCAGAAAAGGGGGCGACCTGATGAGCTATGTTCACGTGCACGCCACACATTGGATGAAGTTACCAATCTTCTGTTCAACGGTACATCTGACAATGTTTCCAATGCAGATTTGAACTGTTTCTCCTTGTACGAATTCGGTAGAACCATGTACACACCCATTTCCCAACTAGTAGTTATGATAATGGGTTTAGTTGCTAACACCTACATGATACGCACGCAACGCATACGCTCCAGTGAGAAAGGAAAAGCAGTTCGGGATATTGATGTGTACTTTACACATCTCGGAGTCTGCGACATAGTCCGAATGATGACCACACCACTATGGGTTACGCAGAGTCTCCTACCGCAAGGCTGGGTGTTGGGCCTTGCAACGTGTAAACTGTTGAGAGGCCTGGTGACGGTAAGTGACTTGGTATGTCATTTGCGAGACCTTCTTTCGTGACACTCTCCTAACCCTAAATATCATTTCTGTCTTTGCACAGTTCTGTTTCCATTATAGTATCTTCATCATGGTCTACGTCAATATGGAAAGATACATGAAGGTGGTACACAATCGAGTTCCACTCGCATCAATGAAGGGAACTGCCGAATCCAGAAGGAGGAAAGTGTGTCAATTGTGTGCCATTGTGCCAATGGTCGTGGCCCTCATGGATATATGCTACTACACTGTTAAGAACATTCGGGAGGACACCGCTGTGTGTATGAACAGCTTGGATCCCTATTTTCAACTCGTGAAGTTCTGGACAAGAATAAACATTTGTTTCGTGTTACCCACTGTCATTCTCATTTACTGCAATAGTGCAATGGTGTACAAAGTGACACAGCACAAGAAACGGTCTCCGTTTGGGAATAGGCTTAGAAGGGGTCAGATCCTACCCTCCCTCACAATTCTTCTTTATCTGTGCTGCTGGATGCCCTGGCTGATCAGTACTGCCTATTATCGCTGGAACAGAAAGTGTCATGAACAAGGTTATCTCGTACTCAGTGTCTGTATGGTTATCGGGAACTTGCATTGTGTCACAAATCCTGCCCTGTACATCTTTACAAAATACAAAATGTAAAGACAAAAGAGGAGGTGATGACCAATGCGTGCTGCACAGTAGTTTCTAATATGTGCCTTAGTTGGGGCAATCAACTGAATATCTTCTGTTTGCACGTGTCTGTCTTTAAAAGCAGAACAATGGGTGTAAGAGTTCATAAGAGTGTTTGTTCCAAGTCTTTCCTTTTATTCTCTTTATCGTTCTTGTACAAGTGTACAATAAAATGTATACATTTCACACCGTGTTGTCCTGTTTCTAATAACATTGATAATAATAATAATAATAAACAGTAGTAATATAAACCATGTAAGCTTACACAAACCTTGATTACACTATGTCTTTAACACATCGTACATGTTGTATCATAATCTTGATGTACAATACATGAAGGAATAAAAGATGTCAAAGCAAAAATGTGTAAGGTACGTGTACTATTCCACCTATTCTATTGCTTGCAAAGTCTGTTTTTGTACACCTAGAAGAATATGGGCTCTGACTGAATCGATCTCTTTCTCAGTCATATGTGTGGCTTCCGACCATTCCTTGTCCAGTAACAACTCGTGGGCTAACAGTCTCTCGTTCCCATTGAACGCAAGTAGGCCGAAGGTGATCCTCTTCACAAGTGCATGTTTTGTAACGTTTGGCATCACCAATGCGGGATCCCAGGGCTCTTGTGATGCGCTAGGGTGGTTTCTGGGACACAAAGTTTTAATGATAATGTCACACGTATCTAGCCAGT
Source organism: Melanotaenia boesemani (assembly GCF_017639745.1). Classification (NCBI taxonomy): domain Eukaryota; kingdom Metazoa; phylum Chordata; class Actinopteri; order Atheriniformes; family Melanotaeniidae; genus Melanotaenia; species Melanotaenia boesemani. The sequence continues at coordinate 22,395 of NW_024580589.1, read as the reverse complement.
CAGCTCCGCATTCGCGTGCTCCAAACACCATCGTGCCTTCCACGGCATCTGCTATCATGGTCCCTAGACTCCACATGTCTATTGCGCACGTGTACTCCAGACGTTGGCCATCACCTACGATTTCAGCAAACAGTTCTGGGGCTCTGTATAGCTCCGTGCACACTTCAGGACTCATCCATTTGGAAACCTGTCTCGCCAGGCCCATATCAGACACCTTCACAGTGAGATCTTCCGTGAGCAGCACATTGCTCGGATTGATGTCCCTGTGCACTAGATTCAGTCTGTGCATGTAAGAGAGAGCGGTAGCCACCTGAACAGAAAAGCGAGCCACAAAACTCAGCGGCATCCCCCCTTCTAAACCGTAAGGGATTGCTAGAACTGGGTGATTGTATATCGCCATGTGCAATGTGTAAGGCATGAGCGGCATGAGCGTGGTAATTTTGCCATCAGTGATGAAGCAATCGAACATCTGGATCACAAACTGATGTCCACGAAGTGCTGCTAGAGATGACAGTTCCCTGACTGTTGCATCAAGTACAGGATACATGTGACATTTCAAGGCGTATTCCTTTCCGTCTTTCACAGACCTGACTTTGTACACCACTCCGTATGAGCCCATGCCTATTATGCCATCTTCCACGTAATTCTCCATACTCCCAGCTGTAGTCACAAAAGTTTCACACTTGTGTCCTTTTGATGTGGGCTGTGTTTCAGCTCAGCTCTTTACTGCTACTCTGATGGCGGCTATATATACTGTTTATGGCATTTGTTCTGTATGCATGTATGAATATGTATGTATGTATGTATGTATGTATGTATGTATGTATGTATGCATGTATGTCGATGTACCTCTGTGTTTACTTTTGCTTCTGTGATGTAGGCATAAAACAGACACAATAGAATACTGTCACCGTTTTTTATTGAACAATGAACATTACATGTAGACACATGTGAGAAAAGACAAGAAACCAAACACATATGCTATCACACACTATGCTGCACGTGCCTGACATTGTGCCCACAAGAGATACATAGGTGGATAGCGTAAAACCAATTCCATTTTAAGATAGATGTCTTTCACCACATTAGCTTGAGACAGGGCTTCTCCCATAGCCCAGATCATATCCCGCGAGCATCCCTCACTGAACGAGAAGTCTATCCTCTTGCTTGAATCTTGGTATATCTCACAGGTGAAAACCACTTTAAAGTCCCGGTCCGGGTTGGACCGAAGGATCCGATTCCTTGAGGAGATCCGAACAACTGTCATGAATTCAAGAAAGGCCTTGACAGCATCACGCTGATTCTTTTGATACACTGTGTGGCGATGCCCGTTTTGTTGAATCGACTGGACAAGTCTCCCGAGTCTTTCACTTCCCTGCACCGAGACATCCATGTCACACGTGTTGAAGATTGATACTGTTGCGCGTAAGGTGAGCTTGAAAGGACCTTCTGCTCTGAGCAACTCTTGATATCTTCTCCGAGCGTATTCTCCGTCTACGTACATTCTCGCAAGGTACAGATTAGAATGTCTTTGGAAGTTAAGTTTCAATCCTTTAAAGCACAGCCTTGTCCTGTCTATGTGCATCCCAATTTACAGATGGCTCTATGAGCAGCTTTTATAGAGTGAGCTATAGCAATCCGCAAATGGTTACCCAGGGGGAAAAGGATATAGCTTACACAAGTACAGGAAGTCTAAAGTTTTTTTTTTTTTTTTTTTCTTAGTTATCTGAACACACAAGACCTGAATAATGAATGTCCTGTTTTATTATTTCCACGTGTTTTTTCCTTTATAGTGTGGTGGTCACAGTCACAAACACAATAAACAGAAAAGGAACACAAATACAAATACACAGAGTTACGAAAAGACCTATTGTAACCTGCATTAAGATCTAGTGCTGACTGTGTACGGAATAGAGGTTCTATTCCTTACATGTAACCAGATTGCGAACTGTATGGGTTTCCTCCTCTGCTCACGTAGTCTCGAACAGAAGACGGTACGGGAACCGCATCCTGCACGTCCCTCTGACAATCCAGTGAGAAACCTTCGTGTTTTCCCTTGAGCACGGTCGAAGTCATAATCATGGTTGCCACGTACAGTGCGTAGATTATGATGTTGAACACCGCTATTGCGCACTCCATGTTGTGCAGCCTCTGCGCATTGCTAATCAGAGGCCGGTACAGCAATTCCATACAGCCAGCGATCACTGCCATGAACAGCTCAATGTTCATCATAACCAGGCAAGCCAGCACAGTCCTTGTGCTGCCACTGTCCACTGTGCCGCGGTGTACCCCTTCAACGTTGTCCATTTTTCGTTTGCTCTTTGCAGCGAAGTAGCTGAGCACGATACTCACAACCATGGCCAGGCATCCCAAGGTGATTAGCGCAATTCCAGCATGGATGTATGCGTAGTCTTGTTCCGGTCTGGGAGATGAGAGCGTCGGGTCCACGACCTGAGTCCTCGTACCATGCTTGTTATCGATCAAGTAAAGAATGTTGTTAGGGACAGTCAGAAAGCCCACAATGAGAGATGTGATCATTGCTATTGCTGACCCAAGCTTTCCCCTGAAGCGAGCTGCGCTCCGGGCAGTGCCGTTGGTCACAGATGACATTCTGTTTTTGAACACATCTTTGCTCGAAGCGATCAGCGACTCGAAACCTCCAAGGTTTGTTTTCTTGCGATTCATTCCTTACGCGCTGTGGATTGACTCTGTAGTCCTTAAGTCTTTACACGTTGCGTGGTTTCCCAATCTTTTTTCTTTTTAATGGTATTTTGTTGCTGTGTAGTTATTTATTTATTTTTGTTATATCTTCACCTCTGGGTATGCGTGTGAGCGTATGGTCCTTGGTCACTACTAACTCTCATTACAGAGAAGCCGCAATTGTAGCCAGCTGCATGTGAAAATGCTTAATACAATGAAGCTTCGGGACCCCGTTATCGAATTCAAGATGTCAAAAGGCTTGCTATGTGCAAAGTCTATACACGATCACAGATGGTATAATGTTCAGGGGATTACAAAAACCTTAGACTCAATCACGCACAAGAGGAACCGTTGGCATGGACACAACATGATAAGCATGGATCTGTATGCAAAGATTTGCACGGACGTGAACGCAAACCCGGAGAGCACGCTCGATTGGGTGGTACAATACATGTCAAATCTGAACGTGCCCAGGTGTAAAGCTCGCACTTTTAGGTATGCCCTGTTAGGGATGCGTATGTCTAATACTCTCTCTCTCGAAGCATGTAGACGCATGTGGGACAAATTCCACTTGTCCACCTGTATAGGGATTGCTGTGGACGGGCAGTGTAAAGATGTGTACAACGGACAGATCGAACCCTGCCACGTAGGGCCTGTTTCACGCCTGATTCTCACACAGCTAGAGGCACTATATCTGATCCCTATCTGCGGTGGCCTGAAGGTGGCCGGGATTCCCACACCTGACAGGTTCTGCGTACCCGGAGCTTACACGTTCCACAACGGTTGCAAGAAAGGCTGCAATTCCCTCAGCGGAACGTGGGGCTTCTACACCGAAGTGGACTTGGTGGCCCATGATACTGTGACGAATAACATTGTGCTTCTGGAAATCAAGACGAGAAACAATGACTATCTGGACCGTGTGAGCTTGTGGCGATACAACATGCAATTGTGGCAGCAAGATGATCCGCTTCTAATGGCAACACTACAGCTTTGTGGCAACAGCAGAAATGAAATTTTCCAAAGACGATGAATGACTTGAAGGACAGACTCCTGCCGAGGGTACAGAGTATCCGGCCTGTTGTTTGTTTGTAACACTTGTGCTTTCGGACTGCTTGACGGTGTGCTGGTTTAATTGTTTATTGGCTTGTGGTAGTACATTTGAAGATTCTGCTCTATCTCTGTCTGTGTCCATTGCAACAGCATCATCAACATCATCATCAGCATCACCACCACCATGCCCATTACGATTACCACAAACGTCCGCAACGTTTCCATCGCCCTCTGCTCGGGCATTGTGGAATTGATGTGATGGAATCAAATGCAGGAGTTCCCGAAGTTGACTCAAGATGTTTGGAAGTCCCTCTGAAGCCTCATCTGCTTTGGCCGGTTTGCGTACTGTGCGCTTGTACGGTTTATCTGTGGCCAATCTGTGCAGTGTGCCTGTATCCGAATGGTTGGACTGGGGCTGCGCAAAGGATGAACTCTGTTGTTGTTGTTCCAGGATCACGTCTCTTACGCTGGCCTTGATCGAATCGAGCATTTTCTCATGCTCTCTCTGAAAGGCTGCTTGTCTCTCAGATTCTGCTTTGTTGTATTCCATGGCTATCTGCCTCCTTTGCTCATCGGACAGAGTCCCGTACGATTGCACCCCGGAACTTTGTGTTGAGTGAGGGAATCCTTGCCTCACTTCGTATCCTGGTTGTTGCTGCTGTGGCTGCAGACTGTGCTGGTTGTAAAGATAGCTCTGAGGTTGCGTGGTCATAGGCTGTAAAATAGGGGCCAACTGCAAGAATGCCTGTAGAGCCCGTAGCTGCTGCTGCTGGCATGCAGTTTGGTCCTGTTGCATCGGTGTGTCCAGCTGCTGCTGTTGAGGCTGTGGCTGCTGTTGGGGCTGTTGCTGTTGCAAGAGTTTGATCAAAGTATCAATTTGGGTCTGTGAAGCATTCATGATGCCTCCCAAACTTACAAGTTCATGTGCCGGACTTGCACCTTGATATGACTCTGTGGGTTTCGATGACACTTCCTCCTCTTTCTTGTTCTGTTCGTCCTCTACCGAGTCATTACACGAGTGAGCCACTGGAATCTCGTGAGCAGTAGGGTTAATACATGCACAAAGTTTATTTGTGACACCAGTGCGTTTGGTGAAGTCCTTAGCTCCTTGCATGGTGAATTGTGTGTCCGGATCATTGGGAGAGGTGAGCCTCTGAGTCAGCACGCTGTTTTGAATCTTGATGGCCTCTAACGTGTCTCCTAAGGCCTGAGACTTTGCGGCACTCTCTAACGCTGCCCTCCTCAGAAACACAAGAGTCTCTGCGATGCTCCACAGTCCCTCATTCCCAGTCAAAGCCTCGAGCTCTTTAGAGGGGGGTAGGATGTCCGTGTCCAGGTCATCGTAACCATTGTCATTTTCATTGACAGCGAGAATGTTTGCACAAGCTTCGAGGACAGAATCCTTTAGTGTGGAAAAGCCCATTCTGATCATAGACTGGGCCACGTCTTTTCCTGACACAAGGGTGCAAAAACATCCCGGTCTCATGGGCACTGAGACCAGACTACACTCCTCGGTCAGCGGACCATTGGTATTGTCTCCCACTGTGCCCAGGCTGAAGCCCATGCTCATCTCATGGTTCAGGATACCGTTGGTGTACTCGTTGTCATCACACTTCACACAACAGTACAGGAAACACTTGTCAGCAGACCTACTGTGCACATGCCAGTAACACTGGACTCTACCGATGTCTTTTTTCACTTTGTGAAGAAATACTGCCTTTCCAGGTTGGGGATGACATGCTCCGGAATAAGACAGGTCATTCCCTATGAGATATTCTTTCCTGCGCTCAGGGTACACCTCACCCTTTGCCACTCCAAACACGCAGCACATCCCCACGAGGAACCTGTCTCCTCCTCCTCCTCCTTCAATACCACTCAGCGCTTCGGTGTAGTCTTCCTCCTCTGTTCCATAGCAGTCCACACAGAGGATTGGAACAAAAAGAGACTGATCAGAACACACTTCCCCCTCGGGAAATTCAGACTTATCCGCGTACTCGACCAGCGTCATGCTGGTCACGTTTACTACTGCTCTCCTCTCGTCCGCCTTTGACACTTTCACGAATGCACACCCATCCTTCATAGAGAAGACCGGTCCTATCCTAGCTCCCTTTGTCACCAAGGGTTTTGCACGGCTTGAGACCATCTCGGCTCTTCAACTGCACACCGCGTAGAACTATACAGTAGTGTTCAGGAGGCTATTCTATGGAGTGGGGAAGAAAGAAAGAAAGAAAGAAAGTAAAACAAAACAAAACAAAACAAAATAAAATAAACAAGTCAAAAACAGCACCTTGGGTTTAGTTTACTTGTCCTTTCTGTACAACTATGATTGTGTGTGCTCTGTCTTGGTGTTGAAGATCAGATTGTCCCCCCACACAAACTCTTGGTCGAACTCAAAGAGTATTTTGAGTGCAACACCAGATATGTGAATCACGTTATCCACCGTACAATACGGTGGGGTTCCAGTGAATGGAAACCCGTGACATTGCTCGCTGCGGATCGTTTGTGTCCTTCTGATCTCTGTCACCAGTTCAGATAGCCTGACCGACTCCGTAAAGGTGAGTTGAAACATCCCCCGTAAGTATGCCCTGGTCCCGAGTTGATCGAACTCACTCTGAAGCGCCTGTGAATCTGATGCACCTTTGCACCATTTACAATGCTCACGCTTGACCAATGTGAGCACGTGCTTTGTGCTTGTGCGAAAAACACAGTACTCACCAAGTGGAAAATCGCAGCATGAAGCTATAAGTCCTCCGCGCACTGACAAGCCTTCGCACTCGAGAAAGCCAACTACGAAGTAGAGCTCATCTAATTGCTTTTCGCTTGCAAATAATGAGTCATTTCGGACACTCGTTAAGGCCTCACGGCTCTTGGTCTCCCTCTTTCTCTTCATCATCGTCGTCCGTTTCGTCTCTGCAGCCACACGTATCATCGTGTGGATTTGCTGGAACTGGTCAAACTCAAGGCTGCAAACCTTCACGCAAGAAGCTTAGGGTGAGCTCCCAGGCAGGTGGGACGAGACACAAACTGCTCACGGGAAAGGTCAGAACTCCTATCAACGCCAGTATCGAGGAAAGCTTTGAGCTAGATAGTTCCGTTTGTATTAGTAGCACCAGCAAGTCCCTCCGCTACCCCTCCTCAGACAACCTCAGAGGAGGAACGTATGCCTCGGGATCCCGCACAGCACCGCAAGGATATTCCTCCGCCATGGCCGCGGACCCCATCTTCCAAATGTTTCCAGAACCACAAAGCCAGCATGGTGATCTAGAACCGTACAGGCTCGAAGACTATGATCGATTCACACAAAAGCAATATCCCATGTTGCACATGAACCTCAACGTGTGCAGTCATCCCTCTTTGGTAGACATACAGTATGCGAATGAAGGCGGGGGATGTGCTTTGTGCGATCTGGACAAGAACACTCTGGACTCTATCAAAGTGCTGAAGCCGTGCGAAGTGAAGGGCTACCTTGAAACCTACAATCACAGATTCACAGAGGAACAAATCAACATTCACCTTGCCCACACCGCAAGGGAGGAAAATGTCATTGATGTGATACAGAACATGTCTGTGGATTTGATGTGCAAATCCTATGCACTAGCAAATGCCACCTCGCTTCGCATCATGAATTGCGTCAGAACACACATGGGTAGGCAGTTTTTTGTTCCAGACCAAGACATGGCTAAGGTTCACAGTGATGCTGTCAAACAGTTTGTAGGTCTTGCATCCACTTGTCAGGCTTTGATGAAATACAAAAATAACAAGGACACAGAGAAAGGTCAAGCCAACAACCTTCTCTTGTAATGATGAGACCAATAAAAACATACTATAGAATCTTAAGGGCTCTCAATAATTATGTGAATCCTCATGCCCGCAATCTCACCGAGCAATCAATCAATCAATCAATCAATCAATCAACAATCTTTCTATATTGGATTACAATACCCTCTCCTATGGAGGCATGGATGCGGATCCTGGCAACTATCTCGTGGCTCCCTTACATCATGGGTTTCACCGTCAACAATCGCAATGAGCCATACGGATACGCTCCTTACGCGTGGATTGCCGTGAGCACATGCAACACCCAAAACGGTTGGTGTCAAGGGAAGAGCCACAGCGGCTTCGCTCTGACCGTGGACATCTACAACCAAACAAACGACATGTGCACTCACTACTGCCCAGGTATGATCCATGCTCACTGGAAACCATCTAAGGACTCGAAGGAAGAGGATTTAATTATCCACCAGAAGGAAGGCTCTATGCTGGGTGCATATGTCAGGAAGCTAGACAGGTCTTCGTGTCTCATGGTTCCCGGGGGGTTCAAATGTTCGGACCGCCTTGTTGCAAACACTCCCTTGAACAAGATCTCCATCCTGCTTCACGCTAGTCCACGCAACAGAGAATACTACTTTGGCAAGGACCCCATGGCTGAGTGTGAAGCGGATCCTCAGTGCGCAGCCTTCCAGCTACTTAGGAGAACTCTACAAGCACCTGCAGCTAGCAGAACATGGCCGGATACGGACCAGGTGCTGACCATCCGAAACTCCCCTTACGCATGTGTGCTGTCCTACGTTGGCCTTGGAGACGCGGAGGATATCGGCATTTGTTACAACCAACTCGGAGAAAACTGTTTTGTGTCAGAGGGCAACAGGTTTTGTATCGGCAGCTCCAAATCCCTGAGCCGGGGCCTGACAAACGCTGACGGAGCAGCATCGGCCCCCATTGCCATTTGTGAAGTCTCCAGCACCAAGAATCTCAACGAGAGAGATCCGGACTACATTCCCACTGCAGACGAGCTCAGGGACTTCCTAATTCCCTCCTCATGCGACGCTACCGTTCTGTCTTTGGACAGAGCTGTGTACATGAACACGGGCTACCTCTCAATAAGAGTGGACGTAGCCAAATTCCACACTGTAGCCAAAGCGGGACACGTAATCATGAAGGTCTACCTGGACCAATGCCTTCTTCCCCCGATCCCATCCGTGGGCACAAATGCTGTCGATGTCATAGCTAAAACGCTAGCCAAAGCCATGGTGTCTACACACTCGACAGCAATCCTGTTGGATGCCATGGACTGGAGCACGAGCGTATGCGCCCGCATAGGGTGGAGAAGTGGCAATTTCACCAAAACCTTAGAGCACCTCTCCTCAGCTCTGGCTCGAGAAGGGGTGTCAAAACTCTTTTTGAGGCTGCCCAGATCCCTCGAGATCTTACGCACCATGGACCTCGGGAAGCTGGAAACAATGTACGAAGCTTTCATCACACCCTGGGGCTCTGTGGACATGACACAACCCGGACGCTGTCAGAACATGTGGGTTTCAGAATCCAGGGAGAGTATGGCGTCTGGTGGGGTAATTGCGTACCTTTTAACGCTATTGAGGTTAAAGGTTAGAGCCAACAAGGTCATCTTTACACTCTCTCTCACGGGGGGTATCAAGATTAGCCCGCTTGAACACTTGGAACAGCAGCAGCAGCGGAAGCAGCAGCAGCAGCAGCAGCAGCAGCAGCACCAGCAGCAGCAGCACCAGCAGCAGCAGCAGCACCAGCAGCAGCAACAACAGCCGGACATCATCGGGGAGCTGTCTCTGGCCGACATGGAGACCAACACTGCGTTAAAGTGCCAAGAGGACATCAAAACCAAGTGCTGCTCAGGTTCCAGCGTGACCATCTGGGCCAGAAATATCATGGTGAACGTGACCGTGACCTCCACTTCATTTGAAATGCTCAAGCGCTTTCCTGAGCTGATTTCCGTGGCATTCGGCATCAACCAGTTCGTAATAGCACCGGTTGATTCCGACTTCAGAAGAGGCATTCGATCAGACACTCCCGCGATACTGGGCATCACGTCGGCCGTACATAGGCTGAGAGACTGGAAAAGGCAGCAGATGGTGGCTGGAATATCTACGGGACAGCGTGGAGGCAGCAGGAGCAGACGCTCAGCTCCAGCTTTCTCCTATGATACGGGTGAATTGTTGAGATTGGACAATGTCATAGTCAACATACCCGAAACCCAGTACAAGGACCCTGCCTCTGGGTCCAAGAACTGCCTGGACCCTCAGTACAGCATAGGCCTGAGTAACACCATTGTATGTCCCGGACTCATAGCTGTACATGGAGCACTGGGCATCTTCAAGGAGCCTCATAAGGAGTTGTACAGCACGAGCTACGAGAAAATATACATAGCCAACCTCTACAAGCTTGAATCGTGCACCCCAGGAGAACCAAGGAGAAAGGCGATTGTATCAGAGAGGCCCCCGCAGCTCGCAGTCAACATCAACACACTGATTCCCACCACGGATAACAACCATTATATGGTGGGGATCCTGGACTCGGAGCAGGTGGTGGAGTACGTGCCCCCCGTGAACAAAGTGTGCACAGCGTACAACACTGGTGAGACCACGCACAGCATGAATGTGATAGAGGTGGATGACGGCTACACGATTGACAAACCAGTTGTGGAAGCGGAACACGGAGTGATAGTGAAACCGGCCGAAGCTATGTACTTTGTGTCAAACTTTACACCCGGAATCGACTACATCAACATGAATGTCAGCTGCATAGACTACGACGTGAGCGCTCTGCGTCCCTGTCTGATTGCCATATGCGGAGGGGATAACAGCTGCAGGCAGGACTACGGGAGGCTGTGCAACTCTGCGCACGAGATCATCAACGATGCTCGCAGAGCCGGGGAGCTGATGAGAGAGGGTCTAGTGGAACTGGCCGTGCAGGAGACCAAGGCGAAAGTGTCACACGTGAGACCATTCCTGAGAGCGGGCATGGAGATGCGCCGCAAAATGAAATCGTGCAAGCAGAGCTCACCCCACACCCGTACCAACCACTAAACAAGTGTTTTTCAAACTCTAGGGTGCTGATTGCACACCTCGCAGATAGCGAGCTGGTGAACCGCTCCGGGAAACTGCTCGCACACTGCATCATAGACTACTGTCTCCCTGGACACATGTACAGCTCTACCATGGGCCCAGGTAGCCTGAATGATTGTAGAGCACATCTGCTCGAGCGCATCGCTGCCGTGAGAGTGAGGCTGAAGAGGGCGAGCTTAGCATTCAACTCAATCATGAACAATTGTCCGGAACACATGATTCCAGCCTGTGGGACCCAGGAGTTGAAAGACCTAAGAAAGAACAGGGAGACTGTGTCACGAATCTCCGGTGAGAAACTCAATGTTTGTCTCAAGGTTATCACTCAGGACATGTCACTAGAGCCCCACGCAGTTTACGCGCACCTAAGCGCTTTGCTTGGGATGAAGCTCACAGAGGCCATGTCCGAGGGAACAGTGTCTCTGTGGAGTACCTCCACAGAAACCTCCCAGGGTGACCGCTCGCGGGATAACGCTTTCATTGTGCTTTCCGTACCACCTGTGATGTTATCTGATGCTGGGATCAGCTCTCCTACCGGCGGCCTCTGTGTGACCAAGAGTGAGCTCTGTGAGAGGGACCTAGTTGATCTGGCCGGTCTCGTGTATCAGACCATACTCATGTTGCAGATAAATGCACCCGAAGTGTTCAGCTCATCGGCCTCGCGTATGTATCCCGAGTCTGTCCTTTGCATCATGCCCTACTCGTGCGCAGACAGGGAGCTCATGCGAGCTTGGATCACGGTCTTCAAGCAGAAGAAGTGGCTCAGGGCAACTGAAGTCAAGCTCGGAAAGAGAAAATGGCTCACCGATGGAACTGAGGTCAAGTACCATTGCGTTGGATGTAAAAACTTTTATATGGACCTTTACGCAAACAACATACCTGGTCAAAGACTTATCCAGTGCGTCTATGGTCCAGACAAGAAAAGAAAGTTAGGACAGTGTTTCAACGAAAGACGCTGGCTTTCGTGACACTTTGCTCGGATCTCAGATCTCGCTCCGTGCTTAGCCCTAATTTGGTGAAAGATTGTGCAGAGATGCCCACAACACAAGAAAATAAGAAAGAGTAAGAAAGAGAAAGTACAAGACTAAGAGAACTGTCAACAAAGTCCCAAATCCAGAAAGAAAAAGAAAGAAAACTGAAACATTTAAGATTGAAAACAAAACTAAATACACACATATATATATATATAGACATATATATGCATGCATATATACACCACACAGTTGACACACAGCCTCTTGTATACCGGGGACATCTACACAGCACCAGACATGTCTTTCAGTCAGAGGGAGTACCTGTTCTCACACACTATGACCACAGTTAGCAAAGCCTATCAGCCTGCAATCTTCAAAGTTGACCTGAGTGGCCTCATACCAATTGGAGGACACAGCACTCTGTTTGTGATTGACAACATGAGCCTCGTGGCGTACAAGCATGGATCCTTGGAAAAAATACCAGTCAAGTTCACGGTACTCAATGATACCAAAAAGAGGGTCCTGACAAACGATCCGTCCAAGCTGTCCTCCCAGTGGCACGTGGAGGTTGGGTGTGGACCTTGCGTAAAAATAGCAGGCACAGACACAGTACCCTTCTACCGCAGCTTGCCTGTGTACGATGAGGAAAATAGACAGGCCCTGGCCAACGTTCTCAGTTTTATGATGTCCAATAGCCTCTGGGTCACGGATAAGGCTACAGCTGCTTTGAAGATTCTCTCGACATCTACCCGTGGGGAGTTTGAATTCATATGCGAGCTGTGCTCGGAGCTGGGAGTTGCCTGTGTTAGAAAAAGGGTCAGCTACAACCACCCCTCTTTCACTTTTCCAAGGTGCGCAGACAGCCGCGTATGCATGCCCAGAGAACAGCAGCACGCTGATGAGGACTTTGAGGCCCTCCGCAACATTCTGGCCCTACTGAGATCAGCTTCGCTCGATGATCCGGAAATCGTCACTCGTGCTACTGAGCAATTGGACGCTGACCACAATGCAGACCTGGATTATGTGCATGCACCCTCCCGTCACGGAAGTGCATATAGGAGAAACATCTTTGTCCCCTACGCAGAACTCAGATACATCACCGGCCTGTACCAGACCTTGAAAGAGTATGCGGATAACTTTGCCATCGTAGATGAAAACACATCTCATGTCAGAGTGTTGATCGAGAGTCCCTCAGAAAACATTGGTGAGATCACTGGACGCATGTCACTGACTGTACTGTATGGCTCAACGCTGCAGACCATATGCGAAAAAGTGATGGAGAGCTTGCAAATTGTACAGGGTTGTGAGGAAGAAGCGATTCATACCCTACATGGCAGCATCACACGGCAGTTGAGTGCCGATGCACTGATCAGGAGCACTCCACTGAACTTTCTATGGAGTAGAGAGATGACCTTAAACGAGTGGTACGAGTACTACTATGGATGAAACCTTGCTAACAAATATCACTGTGTCACTTGCAAGTTTTGTTTTCTTTTTTTTTTTTTGTTTTTGCTGTTGTTTATGAATATGAGCACCTGTCACTGCTCTGTATGTTGGTGATGATCAAATAGGGAAAAGTCATAGTGAATGTACACACATACATGCATGCCTATAAATCTGTTTTGAGAAATAAGAAAACATTGTGTCAATGACCACTTGTGATGTTTGAGAATAAAAAGACAAAAAAAAGCATCTCAGTCAGTGGATGTGTTTTTTTTGTTTTTTTTTAGTTTTTATTAATTTGCTTGTGTTACTTCACATTCACAGAAACACTTGGTAATACATTTTCATTTGGATAATATGTAAAAAGAACACAAAAACATGTACACAAAGTTCTAAGACTACAAATAAAGGAATAACTAGTGGTAAAGACACCCAATAGCATAAAATAAGAAAGACCAGATAGCTTAGCAACTCAGCAATCCCTTCTAGTCTGCCTCCCCAAAACTTGAGTCTGCGCATGATGTGTCAGGCGTTCTAGGGACGAATGTAATGTTTTCGTTCACACAGATGTAAAACAACACATCCTGAAGTCTCATGTAACGTTCATCGGTTCCAAGTGTGAAGCCCGATCTATCAAACGCAACCTTGAATCTCTTTCCTTGTCCTGTCACAACCTCAAACAAATATCCATCACACATTGCATCTGCATAGTACAGAATTGCGGCTGGGTTTGGAGACATCTTTGTATGCTTGCGCAAACACTCGAGTACTCTGCGATGTTGACTTGAACCTTCCTGACTTCCGAGCAATGCTCCCCACCATGCTCTCTTAAATCTTGTGATCGTAGATGTCATCTCTTTCATTACGTGAGTGACCGAAAAACACGTCCTTGGAGCTGACTCTAAATCCTTTGGCACAGGCAGCAGGTGTATATATTCCATTTCCATGGCCAGTAGCTTGAAGATCTCGATGGGATTTGAAAATTCCCCCTCCACCAGATTCGTACATACGTACTTATCATTGTAGAGGACCACACTAAATGATAGCATCCCGAATGACCTCTTCACCGCAACAGAACACACACCACCGTGTTCTTCACCCCAGTGTGCTGCAATGACAATATCCCCAGCACGACGGCTGTTATTCCTAAGATACTTGGCGATGACATTTCGGTTCACTGCGCCCCACCACCGGTTGCCTAGCCATGCCATGAAGCCATCCCATGACCTGTGCAATGGGGACCATCTCATGTCTTGCCCCTTGCTTGCTGTTTTTGGAGTCCAGCTCCTCTCCATCTTCTGATCCACATCACTGTCATCATCCCCATCATCAACAGCAACATCATCCTGATCATCATCATCATCATCATCATCATCATCATCTTGATCATCATCATCATCATCATCATCATCATCATCATCATCGTCATCATCAGCAGCAGCTGTACATCTTCGCTGTTTGTCAGACATTTGGGTGAGATCTTGAAAAGATCCAGGCTCCATGTTCTCAACTGGGTCCATTGGTAAAGTTGAGCAGTTGTCTTTGTTTCGATCCTTTGTCCAATGTTGAGAGTCACCGAAAGGCGTGGGATCTGTCATCTCTACTGGGTCCATCCGAGTAGTACTGTGTTTACACTTGTTGTGATGACAATCTTCACCCCAGCAGTCTGACTTTGTAGAACCGGCATAGTCACGAAGGCTTTTGGGAAACACATTTGAGGGTAGGGACAATGCATTTCTTATAGCTTTACAGTAACCGTGGCAGGACTCCATGTCAGCCTTCTGTACGCAGACCACTGTATCAAAGTGGCTTCCTGAATTCTCTAAATAGATTCCCTCCTCGGACATGACCAAGTCTCTTGAGCTGTATTTCAGCCAGCGTCCCATGTGATAAGTATGGATGTTGACACCAAGGTAGTCTGCCGCTGCCTGAATCTCTATTTCTGTTGCCCAAGTGCCCAGAGCTCCCATCTTTGACTCATTGATGTAGTCTGCCACAGACTCATAGCCCAGTCTAAGTGTGCCTTGATATGCTCTCGGGTTTCTCGCAAGCTGCGAGACCACGGCTTCTCGAATTAGAGCATGATGCTCTTCCGTACCACACACTGCCTCGCCGATTGCTCTGAAGAAACAGTTACCGTCTCCAACAATACGCACATGTGCGCATGGTAGACCCAATGGTACCACCTTTGTGGACGTCTGATATCCCTTCCACTGCACTCCTAGGGCTCTGCACAGAAACTGCCCAAGAGTAGATTGGATTGGATTGAACTCCAGTGATGTGTCCAAGTACGATGAGACCACTTCAACGTCTGTGTTTGCGCTACAATAATTTTCCATCATTTCGGTTGACTGTTGACTGAGAAGATACCGGCTATTACTTCTCAAGTTTACTCCGTTTAGTCTTCACTTATATCATTTCTGTGCTCCTTTTCCCCAGAGAAATACTGTGTTCGCTCCTTACATTAGTAAGCCTTGCTTCCCCGCATGGTGTGAGCTGCAAAAGAAACACGGGTGGATCTTAAAACAGCCCCCTTAGAAGTGTCCTCTATGCAGTCCTGTTTTAATATGTCTTGCTCTCCTACCTGAGTTCAATTTATATTGCAGCTTGCTTGTTTATTCAATACTTCATTTTGTATTATGTTTTTTAACCTTGGGATCCTGATAGCTTCTGGACCTTTTTTTCTTTCCATGTTAATCTCTGTGTGGTGTCATGTGTTTGGTTACTTGGTTTATTTTGTGAGTGGTTGTAACTCAGGTAGTGCTGATCCCCTTCCAGTCAGGAGATTGGTGGTTGACCCTCCTGCCCCTCCAAATGTCACCGTACTGTCACAAGCACCAGCTACAAGTCCCTGTAGTTTGTCCTTCCTTGATTTGCACCCACGAGCTTGTTCCTGCCATTACACCGAAAAAGTATCACAAAACGTAGCAAAACACCACGCTGCTTACCCGCGTGGTGCGAGCTGCTTCCCCGCGTGGTGCGAGCTACAAAGAGGGGGGGTGGATTTAAAAACACCCCCCTTACAAGTGGCCTCTACACAATCCTGTATGTATAACCCTTGTGCTCTCTTCGCTCATTTCAATGTATACCACAGGCTTTTGGTTTATCTCATACTTTATTTGGTTTGATTTTCTTTCTTTTTTCTTTTTCTTTTTCTTGCCTTTGGGATCGTGTTAGCTCTCTGACCTCTTTTTTTTTTTTTTGTTTTTTTTTTTTTTTTTTTTTTTTTTGGAGTTCATCCCTGTTTTATGTTTTTTCTGTACTTTTATTTATTTATTTATTTATTTTTTTTTGTTTTTTTTTGCTGTCAGTCAGGAAACCCAAAAGAACACAAGGACCATGATTTTGTTGCAATGATTTATTGTGTTTCTCTTTTATTTTTATTCTTTTTACATTTATTTTTTTTTTCTCTGGTCTCCCGGTACGATCGCTCCCGCTGAAGTTTCCGCATCTGCGTTACAGCAAGACGGACAGTACATGACCGCTCGGGTTCTGCACACATATCTCTTACACGCGTAGCACACATTTACCGTTTTACAATCTTTTTTCCAGGGACATATCTGACATCGTTTCCTTTTGCTTTTTTGTTTTTTGTTTGCCGCTGGCAACGCTGTGGCGGGGGACGTGTTTGCATCATCATCGGCGGAGACAGCGGCGTCCTCCTCCTCCTCCTGCTCCTGCTCCTCCTGCTCCTCCTCGACGTGAACAACGTTGGCATCTGAGCACAAGGATGAGGATGTTGTAGTAGGTGCGATGTTGTTGTTGTTCGGATACTCTTCCGGGTCTCTCGTAGTCTCCCCAACACAAGACGCTCGTCCTCGTCCTCGTCCTCGTATTCCTCCTCGTCCTCGTCCTGGTATTCGTCCTCCTCGTCCTCGTCCTCTTTCTTGTTCTCGTTCTCGTTCTCGTTCTTGTTCTCGTTCTTGTTGTGATGCTGCTGCTGCTGCTGCTGCTGCTGCTGTTGCTGCTGCTGCTGCTGCTGCTGATGATGCCGATGCTGATGCTGCTGCTCCTGTGGCTGCTGCTCCTGTGGCTGCTGCTCCTGTGGCTGCTCCTGTGGCTGCCGACGCTGCTGCCGATGCCCTCCTAGGCTCGACAAGCGTTCTGGTTTTCTTGGTTGAGGCGGAGGCAGAGTTGTTGTTTTTGTTGTTGTTGTTGTTGTCGGAGGCAGAGGCGGCGACGACGACGATGGAAGCTGAAGCCGGAGCCCCGCGGGGCATGTGGGTCCTGCGTCGGATCAAAGGGTCCACGAGCGCTAGTCCCAGCTGCTCCAGAAACAGCCTTCTCTTGTTGCGCTTGCGCTGTAACCAATCCGGATTGATTTCTCGCCACAGCACGAAGGCGTTGTAGCAA
>NW_024580589.1:0-2500 GCF_017639745.1 Melanotaenia boesemani | reverse complement strand
GTCCAGGACCGTCTTTGGTCCTCTAGTTCTGCTCATAGCTCTAGTAGTAGTAGTAGTAGTAGTAGTAGTAGTAGTAGTAGTAGTAGTTTGGGAATCCAGGTGCAATTAGTACGAGCACGAAAACAACAAAGACTTGGTGGTGGTGGTGGTGTTGTTGTTGGTGGTGGTGGTGGTGGTGGTTGTGGGCACGTTAACTTTATTTGAAATACCCCAAAAACAAAAATCTTTCACAACAACAACAACAACAACATTTCAAGTTTTATTTTTTACTTATTTATTTTTTTTCTGTCTTTCAGATCCGTTGTTTCCTTCAGCACCATGAACATCAACCTGCTGTCATCTTACCACAAAAAACCTGCCCACATAACAGAAGGGGGAGGGCGGGCTTACATGTAGATACTTAAAGGACACAGCTTACATAGAAGGCCCCCACAGTTGAGTTTTTGTCCCAGTAGTACACATAATGGCTTCTTGTTCTTCTTCTTCTTCTTCTTCTTCTTCTTCTTCTTCTTCTTCTTCTTCTTCTTCCTCCTCGTCATGCATTGTCGGAGGCAAAGAGAGCGTAAAAAGGTATATGCTGGAAAACTTTCAGTATAAGATTCCCGATCACTACGTAACTCTAACACCCGACATAATAATGTACACGTGGGCCAGCGTGTTTGGACGTCCTCTGCCAGCGGGCAGAGCGGGAGAGAAACATGACTATGTTTCTAAAATAAGGCACCAATCCAAGACCATGCTCGACTACGTGCACGTGTTGTTCTACTCCCGATGGCGCATGACCAACGAGCGTGAAATGCTCCGGCAGGTCCGAGGAGAAAATCTGCTCGCCGTATGCCTGGAAGACCTACCCGAACTTTATCCTCCGGAGACGTACGAGCGGATACCTGCCGAATACAACGAGGTATACTTCATGGACTACCTCAGGCAAATGGCTATGTACGAGGCTGCCCGATTCAAAGAGGTCGTGAGAGGCATGTGTACCCCCGAGCGTGCTTCGGTTCTGACCGGCAACGCGCTGATGTACGTGGACATGGACGTTACGTTTTACAGGCCGCCCAAGGAGTGGATCTCCCCCGAAGGCCTGCTGACGTTTGTTCACGTCCAGGACACCGACGTAAAGAGGCTGTGTAAGCTCAACAACGGCATCGTGGATTCTTTGGGACGTGACATGCTGGAACAGGCTACCGAATATATGATGGGCGAGAACTGTATGGTCGTGGTCGGTTACAAATACGGGAAGAGGTTTAAGCGTTACGTTCCGCGTCCCATGTTGCGGTACGACCTCCTAATGGAGGGTAGGCACAGTACCGTGGAAAACATGATTATGTGCTTTTACCAACAGGCCCGTTGCCTCTTTCATGAAAATCACGCGAGCCACAGCAGGTGGCCGTCTGATTGCTTGAAGTGAATGTAAAAAGAATATATATATATATGTGTGTGTGTGTGTGTGTGTGTGTGTGTGTGTGTGTGTGTATGTATGTATGTATGTATGTATGTATGTATGTATAAATGTGCATTTAAATTTATAGTACAATGCATTTTTCTTATTCAGCTAACTGTCCTGCACAATGATCTCTGTACTCCCAAATTGAAGGTATGTGCTGGAAAGAGTAATAAAAATCTACCTTCCTTGAAAACTGTAAAAGTAGCATTTTTTTTTTTTCACTTGTCCTCATTCTATAATAACATTACACTTTGAAATGAAATAGGTGGTTGGTTGGTTGGTGGTGGGGACGTTTTGACCCATGGGGACGTTTTGACCCGGTGGTTGGTTGGTTGGTGGTGGGGACGTTTTGACCCATGGGGACGTTTTGACCCGGTGGTTGTTGTTGGTGGTGGTGGTGGGGACGTTTTGACCCGGTGGTTGGTTGGTTGGTTGGTGGTGGGGACGTTTTGACCCAGTGCTTGGTGGTTGGTGTTGGGGACGTTTTGACCCAGTGGTTGGTTGGTGGTGGGGACGTTTTGACCCGGTGGTTGGTTGGTTGGTTGGAGGTGGGGACGTTTTGACCCAGTGCTTGGTGGTTGGTGGTGGGGACGTTTTGACCCAGTGGTTGGTTGGTGGTGGGGACGTTTTGACCCAGGCGGAGAAGAGAAACGAGGGGCGTTTTGACCCAGGTGCGAGCCAGGAGAGCGCAAGGGTTAAATTTATAGTACAATGCATTTTTCGTATTCAGCTAACTGTCCTGCACAATGATCTCTGTACTCACCAAATTGAAGGTATGTGCTGGAAAGATTAATAAAAATCTACCTTCCTTGAAAACTGTAAAAGTAGCATTTTTTTTCACTTGTCCTCATTCTATAATAACATTACACTTTGAAATGAAATAGGTGGTTGTTGTTGTTGGTGGTGGTGGTGGTGGTGGGGACGTTTTGACCCGGTAGTGGTTGGTTTGGTGGTGGGGACGTTTTGACCCAGTGGTTGGTTGGTTGGTTGGTGGTGGGGACGTTTTGACCCAGTGGTTGGTTGTTGGTGGTGGGGACGTTTTGACCCGGTAGT
>NW_024580588.1:0-85895 GCF_017639745.1 Melanotaenia boesemani | reverse complement strand
AGTTATATCAATTTCGTCTTTCATGGCGAGACATCAAACTTTGAGGCCACGCCCCTTGTACGCCGTTACTCCTTTGAGAAAGTTTTGCATAACTTTTGATCACACATGCCTTCTGAACATCCTCAGCCATTTTGGTGTCAATCCAACAATGTCTCTAGGAGGAGTTCGTTCAAATGTGAGGTCAGTAAAACGGCAAAATGGCGACTTTGACCCAAAATGGCTGACTTCCTGTTTTTTTTAGGACAGTGCTCCAAGAGGATTTTTTGTTTGCCCCACCATTTAGAACAAGTGTACCGATTTTCATGAAGATTGATGACATGCAGTGGCGGGGCATCATAAATAGGTGGCGCTCTCGTTCAATTTTGCCCGAACAGTCCCGAGCACCCCACCATATGTAAATTTACGCATTCCTTTGGGGGGGTAGGCAAAATTTGGTGAGTTTTCGAGCATGGGCAGTACCCCAAAAATGTGTTTGAGTTTTGAGTAGAATAATAAGAATAAGAAGAAGAAGAAGAAGAAGAAGAAGAAGAAGAAAAAACGCTTGCATTACAATAGGCCTTCGCACCGCCTTCGGTGCTCGGGCCTAATAAACGCTTGCATTACAATAGGCCTTCGCACCGCCTTCGGTGCTCGGGCCTAATAATAAACGCTTGCATTTCAATAGGCCTTTGCACCGCCTTCGGTGCTCGGGCCTAATTAAAAATTGTAAAAACTAATTAAAGCTGCAAGCAGCGATGAAGGCCCTCGCACCTCTGGCGCCGCTCTGGCCTATTGCACCGCCCCCTCGGCCTGCAACCTCCCTCCCCAAGCAAGCTCGCTCTGGCTGGCAGCCGTACGCTCAGTCGTCCCCATGTTTCTGCCTCGTGTGGTCATTGTCTCTCTCTGACCATCATCTCATACATCAATGGGCCTAATAATGACATCAGAAGTGGTCATGACCTTGTTCTGACCAATAGTGTGAAACAAATCCAAACAAAATCATGCTTTTAAAATCTGCAGATATCAACATGGCCAGTAGGTGGAGCTATAGTGTTTGATCTTGTACTAACATGTTGAGGTTCGGACTTTAATGACAACTGCCAAGTATCACGTCATTGGGTCAACCGAGTCCAGAGTTATAGCCACTTCCTCTTTGATGGCGAGGGACAGAAACCTCACAGGCAGCCATTTTATTCATGATGGTGTAAGCAGTTTGTTATATTGTGAGTCATGTGTTCATCAAGGATAATATTGATGAGTTTGAGTAGGTGTGTAGGGTTTTCAATGGGATAAAAGGGGTACTTCCTGTTTCCAGGGGGCGGGGCTATGGCGTTGAAAACATCAGGACATGAAGAGGCTTTTTGGTTTGTACTGGCATGTTATATAAATATGCCACATTTCATGAATGTCAGTCAAAGCAGTGGTTGGAGCTGATAGAATAAATAATTATAGGGGGCGCTATAGAGCCACATAATCAGCATATGTCTATTTAAATCAGTTCCAGGCCTGACCACTGTCCTTCCTGCCGAGTTTGGTGGAGATCGGGAGTACTATGGGTCAGTTGCAAATACTTCCTGTTTCATGGCGATGAACGCCATTCGCCATGGTTTTGCTTGAGGAAGGAACTTGAGGATTGTTTTCGGTAGTATCACGAAAGAGTTTGACCTGATCTGAAGCACTTTTGAGTGTGTGGAGTTCATTCCTGAGGAGAGGGACCCCAGTGTCTGAAAAAGACACTTCCTGTTGAAAGTGGGCGGGGCTTAGACCAGAAGTAGTTCAATTCAATTCAATTCAAACTTTATTTGTATAGCCCTTTTCATACATTATCATGCAATACAAAGTGCTTTACAATGTAAAAACATATATTAAAAATGTAAGAGTAGAATAACACAAATGCTATCTACTTTACATTTTGAATCACACACATTCACACACGCACACACACACACACACACACACACACACACACCCAAGCGCGCAAACACACAACACAAACAGATGATGCAACTCTTCTTTCATAGAATTAAAACTATTCCTTCTAGTTCCTGTCTCTTTAACTGAAACGGTTTAAGAACAAAGTTTGAGAGAGAGATCTAAAAGACAAGATAAAAGACGATTCAATGTATCTGTTCAGGAACAGACCCTGAGTAATTACTGTGAGTGTGATGGTGATTGGATGAAAATTGAGGGATTTATACTGATTAATGATGTCATGGCGTTTTATCCAAGTTTGTCATTACGCCACCGTCTGGCCATGCAGCGTTGAGCAATGTCCAGGTGACAACATCTGGACATGTAGATGTGGTCAGCATGGAAATGACATCAAACGGGGCCATTTTGGTCAAGATAGGTTGTTTTATATGTAAGTTATGTCAGTTTCGTCTCTCATGGCGAGATATCAAAGTTTGAGGCCACGCCCCCCGCCATGCCCTTTCTCCTTTGAGAAAGTTTTGCATAACTTTTGATCACACATGCCTCTGGAAGCTTCAGAGTGATTTTGAGGTAAATACGATATAAGCTGTAGGAGGAGTTCGTTCAAATGCAATGGCAAGAAACAGGCCAAAATGACCCTGAAAATGACACGTTTTACAAAATGGCCGACTTCCTGTTGAAATTAGCCTATAGGTCTAATGGACAGTTTTGTGCATCCTGGCATAGTAAATCAATGTGGTGAATTTCATGCATGTCGGTCCACGTAGGGGGCAGGGCTGGTTGATCAAAATATTGTAGGGGGCGCTATAGAGCCACTATGTCACTATTCCAGCATATGTCAATTTGGCTCAGTTCCACGTCTGAATACGATCCTTCCTGCCGAGTTTGGTGGAGATCGATGGTACACAGGGTGAGTTACAAGTACTTCCTGTTTGGTGGCGTCGGACCAATATTCGCCATGGTTACGTTTGGCGAAGGAACTTGAGATTTTTATTGTGGTATCATGAAAGGGTTTGACCTGTTGTGAAGCACTTTCAAGTGTCTGGGGTTCATGCCTGAGGAGAAGGACCACGACAACTGCAAAGTAGCACTTCCTGTTGAAAGTGGGCGGGGCTTAGGGCTAGACCGGAAGTGGTCATATGGGTGTGTTCGGGACCGGACCATGACTAAGCCCTGTGAGTTTGATGGTGATTGGGTGAAAAATGAGGGAGTTATAGTGATTGATGATGTCATGGCGTCGAATCGAAGTTCGCCATGGCGCCACGGTCTGGCCTTGCAGCGTAGAGCAACAGTCTTCACCGGATATCATCCCCAACTTGTTTACAGGTGTCTGACCCGGTTTGACCCCGGTTGTGTCCAAAAGGCCAGAGCAGTGGGTCTTCGAGTAAAAAACATGACTTCCTGTCGCCAGGGGGCGTGGCCTATTCATAATCCAATAATGATGGCGTAGATGTCTTGAAGATGGGACTAGCAACATGCGTGGCCATTTTCGTTCAGAAATGTTGTTTTATGTGGGAGTTATTTCAATTTCGTCTTTCATGGCGAGACATCAAACTTTGAGGCCACGCCCCCTGTACGCCGTTACTCCTTTGAGAGAGTTTTGCATAACTTTTGATCACACATGCCTTCTGAACATCCTCAGCCATTTTGGTGTCAATACGATAATATCTGTAGGAGGAGTTCGTTCAAATGCGACGTCAGTAAAACGCCAAAATGGCGACTTTGACCCAAAATGGCTGACTTCCTGTTTTTTTTCGGACAGTGCTCCAAGAGGATTTTTTGTTCGCCCCACCATTTAGAAGAAGTGTACCGATTTTCATGAAGATTGATGACATGCAGTGGCGGGGCATCATAAATAGGTGGCGCTCTCGTTCAATTTTGCCCGAACAGTCCCGAGCACCCCACCATATGTAAATTTACGCATTCCTTTGGGGGGGTAGGCAAAATTTGGTGAGTTTTCGAGCATGGGCAGTACCCCAAAAATGTGTTTGAGTTTTGAGAAGAATAATAAGAATAAGAAGAAGAAGAAGAAGAAGAAAAAACGCTTGCATTACAATAGGCCTTCGCACCGCCTTCGGTGCTCGGGCCTAATTAGACCTGTATCAGTATCAGAAAACCAACTGGCCCATCTGATAGAAACATGAGAAGATGGATTTACTTGCATTATTACTTCTTTAATGACTGACTGAACAAAAACCCTATAAAAACCAGATGTGTATTGTGAACTAAAAACTCCAAATAAATCATGACAGATAAACCCCTTGTTGCCTTATTTGATTTATTTTTTGCTTTTATTTGTTCATATTTTTTTATTTAATTCCATTTATTAATTGCAATTAATTTGAGTAATATTAAATAGCATTTTATTTTATTAAAGTCTGCTTCTTTGTGTGACTTTTCTTGTGTTTATGCTGTTTTTATATAATTTTACACAAATTCAGGCAATAATGAGATAATATTTAGTCACTGCTTTCATGAAAGGCTTCTCTATAAAGTTTTATCATGATTAAAGTGATGGGAATAAAGAGTTTAATCCAGCAGCAGACCTGCCTCCAGAGGCAGAGGAGAAGGAGGGTTGCTAGATAACGTTTTAGGTCTTGTCTCATTGCTGGAATCATCCGAGCTGCTGGATATGGCTTATTCTTGCAGTAAGACAGCTTATGTTTCTTTCTTCATGTTATTGTTTAACTACTTTCTAATGTCTTATTGTCCAAAGGTATCAGTCTATACTAATAACTAAAGTTAGGCAATGAGCCACAGATACTACGGTAACTTAAAAAACTCTCACACACACACAACTTGCAAATATCTCTAGAGATAGATTTTCTCACTGCTGAAAAAGTACAAGAACTGATTCTAACTACCAGTATAATAACAACAATAATTAAATTATATCTGAAAGTACATAGCAGCTGATCTTTGTACAGCAGATTATGGAAAGGAGGATTTCAGTTGATGTTCAGATGAATGATGTGTGTTTCCTCTGCAGGTGAAGGTAGAAAGTGTGTGTGAGCTGATGTGAATCCAGCATCATGGATCAGGACAGAGAGGAGGGAGTCCCTCCCTCTAAAACCACTCAGAGGTGAGATGTCCATCTCTAACTGTCCATGACTCTTCTCCATGTCAGAGATCACAACACCAAACATCTGGATTCACAGGAACCAGCCTGAACCTGGACCTGGACCTGGACCTGGACCCAGCTGTGTCTCCATGAAGAGCGACCAGTCACTTGATTTTTTCTGGGAGTTTAATGCTGGTGTTTCCTCAGACCAGCAGTGAGTATCAGAGTCCAGTGGAGGTTGGATCAGGTTTCAGATGAAAACCAGTTTCAGGTTCATCATTTCTGGACGTCTCTGCTGAGACGAATCTGCAGCATCATGATCGTCATGTGATAGATTTGATTTGTCTTACAGATTCTTCTGCAAAATAAATGTTGAACAATTTCAGAATTCAGCTGTAAAATCATTAAACCATCTTTATTCACAGGAATCAACCTGGACCTGGACCTGAGCCCAGTTTTTTGTCCTTTCAGAGCGACCGGTCGATGGAACGTCCTCCTGAGTTTAAATCAGAGCCACAGAGGTGAGCTGTGTGAAATTGTTGCATCAGTTTAGTTTTATTCCATCTTGTGTTTAAACTCAATATTAATTATAACAATGATAATAATAATAATAATAATAATAATAATAATAATAATAATAATAATAATAACAATAATAATAATAATAATAATAACAATATTAATACTAACAATGATAATAATAATAATAATAATAATAATAATAATAATAAAGGATATCTTCAGTATTTAAGGTGAAACATCCAGATGAAGCTCTAATAATAAACATGTGAGTTTTATTAAATATTTCTTGTGAGCTGAGAATAATCAGGAGGATTCTGTCTCAGTGCAGGAAACATAGAATCTCCATAATTCAACTTTCTCATCTGTGGAACGTAGAAGCAGACGAGAGTTTTTCCTCCTCTGGAAAAAGGAAACAGATTCTGGACGTTTTCCAGAAGTTCAGGAGATTCTCTGAACCTCAGTTACTAAGTGACCTGCAGTCAGTTTGGCTCCTCACAAACACACCAAACTTTTTCTTAGTGGAAAACTCCAACATCAAACACATTTATACTGGGAGCTGCCCAGTCTAACCAGTCTCATCCAAGCACACGCTGGCTGTGGCTGCCTTGCTCCAGGGCACCTCAGCACAGAGCTTCATGAAGGTGTTGGTGAGAGCTTCCTAAAAGCTGAAAGCAGCTTCTCCATGTGACAGAATGTGATGTGATTCTTCCTGATTCCTCCACAGAGTGGACCAGCAGAGCTCAGAGCTTCCCAGTGGTCAGTCTGCCCAGCAGCATCAAACACAGCTGGACTCCATATTTATGGTCTGTACATGTACAACAACTACTTTTCCATCTCTTCTGTCCACATCATCTCCATGCTGACCTTTGTAGACCAGTGGATTGTCAGTGTGTCCAACATGGATCTGATGTTTGGCTCCATGATTTCAGTCTGATTGTGTCCTTCATATCGTTTCTCTTCCAGCTGCTGGAGGACAACATGATCACTTTCATGAAGAAGGAGCTGAAGAAGATCCAGAAGCTTCTGAGTCCAGATTACCCAGAATGCTCCGTGTTGGAGGGTGAGGATGAGGAGCAGAGGAAGAGCAGCAGAGAGGCGTTAGTGAAGATGACAGTGGACTTCCTGAGGAGGATGAAGCAGGAGGAGCTGGCTGAGCGTCTGCAGAGCAGTAAGAGGATTTCTCTAAAGATTGAAGCTGCTGGATAAACGACACATTTACTGATGTCTCAACACATGAACATCAAATATTCACATCCTCATTCCTCAGAGGCTTCAAATCTTTACTGACTCTTCTTATTTCTTCTTTTCTTTCAGAACTTCTGGCTGCAGCTTGTCAACGTAAACTAAAATGTGGTCTGAAGAAGAAGTTCCAGTGTGTGTTTGAGGGGATTGCTAAAGCAGGAAACCCAACCCTTCTGAACCAGATCTACACAGAGCTCTACATCACAGAGGGAGGGACTGCAGAGGTCAATGATGAACATGAGGTCAGACAGATTGAAACAGCATCCAGGAAACCAGACAGACCAGAAACAACCATCAGACAAGAAGACATCTTTAAACTCCCACCTGGAAGAGATGAACCAATCAGAACAGTGATGACAAAGGGAGTGGCTGGCATTGGGAAAACTGTCTTAACACAGAAGTTCACTCTGGACTGGGCTGAAGACAAAGCCCACCAGGACATCCAGTTGACATTTCCACTGACTTTCAGAGAGCTGAATGTGCTGAAAGAGAAAAAGTTCAGCTTGGTGGAACTTGTTCATCACTTCTTTACTGAAACCAAAGAAGCAGGAATCTGCAGCTTTGAAGAGTTCCAGGTTGTCTTCATCTTGGACGGTCTGGATGAGAGTCGACTTCCTCTGGACTTCCACAACAATGAGACCCTGACTGATGTTACAGAGTCCACCTCAGTGGATGTGCTGCTAACTAACCTCATCAGGGGGAAACTGCTTCCCTCTGCTCGCCTCTGGATAACCACACGACCTGCAGCAGCCAATCAGATCCCTCCTGACTGTGTTGGCATGGTGACAGAGGTCAGAGGGTTCACTGACCCACAGAAGGAGGAGTACTTCAGGAAAAGGTTCAGAGACAAGAAGAAGGTCAGCAGGATCATCTCCCACATGAAGACATCACGAAGCCTCCACATCATGTGCCACATCCCAGTCTTCTGCTGGATCACTGCTACAGTTCTGGAGGATGTGCTGGAAACCAGAGAGGGAGGAGAGCTGCCCAAGACCCTGACTGAGATGTACATCCACTTCCTGGTGGTCCAGACCAAAGTCAAGAAGGTCAAGTATGATGGAGGAGGTGAGACAGATCCACACTGGAGTCCAGAGAACAGGAAGATGATTGAGTCTCTGGGAAAACTGGCTTTTGATCAGCTGCAGAAAGGAAACCTGATCTTCTATGAATCAGACCTGACAGAGTGTGGCATCGATATCACAGCAGCCTCAGTTTACTCAGGAGTGTTCACACAGATCTTTAAAGAGGAGAGAGGACTGTACCAGGAGAAGGTGTTCAGCTTTGTCCATCTGAGTGTTCAGGAGTTTCTGGCTGCTCTTCATGTCCGTCTGACCTTCATCAAGTCTGGAATCAACCTGATGGAAGATGAACAAACAGATTCTATTTGTTCAAATGAACCAGATCTACAACATCTCCATCGTAGAGCTGTGGACGAGGCCTTACAGAGTCCTCAAGGACACCTGGACTTGTTCCTCCGCTTCCTCCTGGGTCTTTCACTGCAGACCAATCAGAGTCTCCTACGAGGCCTGATGACACAGACAGGAAGTAGCTCACAGACCAATCAGGAAACAGTCCAGTACATCAAGAAGAAGATCAGTGAGAATGTGTCTGCAGAGAGAAGCATCAATCTGTTCCACTGTCTGAATGAACTGAATGATCGTTCTCTAGAGGAGGAGATCCATCAGTTCCTGAGATCAGGACGTCTCTCCACAGATAAATTGTCTCCTGCTCAGTGGTCAGCTCTGGTCTTCATCTTACTGTCATCAGAAGAAGATCTGGAGGTGTTTGACCTGCAGAAATACTCTCCTTCAGAGGAGGTTCTTCTGAGGCTGCTGCCAGTGGTCAAAGCCTCCAGCAAAGCTCTGTAAGTACATATATTTTTTTTTAGTTAGTTAGTTAGTTGAATTTACTTCGAATAAGCATGAAAGCAAAATAAAACAAAAGACAATACAATAATACAATACAAAAAAGTACAATTACATATTCGAAAGGAAGTGGGAATATATAACTTAGTATAACTTATGAACTCCCACCCCTTCTCTTTAAATAATAAATAAACCTGATAACCTCCTGATTTAGACCTGCCTAGAAGATAACCTGATATGATTAGTTACATGACAACGTAAAGACTTTAATTTTTATATACCCATACTACATACATATTCAATGTAAACATACCCATACATATGCCCTTACATACACAAGTCAGTAAAACATTTCTGGATATTTCTTGGTAATAGATTATTTTTTAGCTTTGAACATTATTTGGATTGTTTGATATTCCACAATATCAGTAAATGTTTGTAATTTTGACTGAATGAATAATGGGTTTGTGTGTTCCCGAAAACCAACATTATGAATTATCCGTATTGCTCTTTTTTGAATGATGGTCAGTGGCTGTAATGGTGTTTTGTAGTTGTTTCCCCAAATCTCAGCACAGTATTGTAAGTATGGTAAGACGAGGGAGCAGTAAAGAGTACGGAGTGATTTCTGATCCAGGACGTTCTTAGCTTTGCTTATTGCTATGCTTCTTGAGACTTTTGTTTGTACTTGTTTTATATGTGATTTCCAGTTAAGTTTATCATCTATGATTACTCCTAAAATTTTATTTCATGCACTCTCTCAATTTCCACTCTGTCTATTGTTACTGATAATGGCGTATTGTTTGCATTATTACCAAACAGCATTATTTTAGTCTTACTCAGGTTCAATGATAGCCTGTTTCTGTCAAACCATTTCTTTAGTTTGTTCATTTCTAACGTGATATCCATCTGTAATTTTTGTAAATTATCCCCAGAGCGAAAAATATTTCTGTCATCAGCAAACAATACAAAATGCAGTATCTTTGAAATACTACATATATCATTGATATTCAAAATAAAAAATTTAGGGCCTAACACTGACCCCTGGGGGACACCACAAGCAATGCCCAAACACGATGAGACACAGTCCACCAATTCCACAAATTGCCTCCTCCCATGTAAATAACTTTTCACCCAATCTAGCACTATTCCCCTGATACCATATCTTATAGCAGGATGTGGAGAAATATAATGCTGCTGGTTTATAGGACAGAATGTGACAGAGAACTACTTGTCTTACTTTTGCTGCCGCAGTTTACTGCAGAGCAGATTTGGTTCTGAGATCAGAGATGAAAGCTCAGCCTCATAAAAATTTTAACAAGTCAAAAAGATATGGGTTTGTAGACGTTGAGAGAGTTTCTTTCCAACTCTTAAAGTGAGACTGTGTTGTTTGATTTTCACTGAGCTTCATCTTCCCGATAGATGTGTCATCAGAAGGGAAAGCTGATGGAGCTTTAGAAGAAGACTGATTACTCTAAAGTTTGTTCCTGCAGACATTTAAACATTTGGAACTGGTGTTACTTATTTTTATTTACTGCTAGATCTGATTGGTTTCTACAAAGTAGGGTTCTTTTATTAAATAATAAAATAGAGATTCAACCAGTTTTGTGGGGAAAGCTTCACGTAAAATCCTGCATGACTTCTGAATTAAATCATCCAAGATCTCTTGAATTTACATCTGAGAATCTGGACATTGAACTGATTGCAGTTTGTGGTTTTCAGCATTTCAGTGGACAAGAACAACTTCAAGATACATGACTATCAAAATTCAGGAACTGGGAGAAATCAGACTATTGTAATAATCAGATCTGACACATATATATGCACTTCTGATATGTGATATTATGAAAAACCCTGCTCTACATTTTCCAGTGCTTTATTGGATTTCTGACAGAGTACGTACCTACTTTTTGATGTAATACTCAAACTTCTAGATATTTTAGAACATCTGGTCTTTGTTGAACATGTCAGTGCTTACCGTCTTAGCATTAACTGTGCTAATGTAATAATCCTGCTAAACTACTTGTGAATGCTTTACTTTGTTTATACTCTGGCTTCACACTGCTGCTGTCATATTTTTCTTTTGTGTTCCTCTCATGTTCTGACTGCATCACTTCCATCTTTTAATAGAACACAGTTTGTTGCACATGCACAGATATTAAAAAAAATAAAAGAAATCAGATGTGTGTGTAAACATATCAGAGTGTTAGGGATGAATGGAGGTGTGTTAATGTGGTTTCTTATAACCAGATTATGTAATAAAGGATATCAGATTATGCTGTCTATATGATGACTTGATTATTCTTGTTAACTCCAGGAATCAGATCATGATTAGATTGTTGGTGTGACATAGTTTCATCATCACAAAGCTCATGATGTGCTGATGAATGCTAAATTATTCCTCACTGATCTGATCTGAAGTCAGCCCCACCATCACCCTGATATATTAGTTCTGGAGGTACATGATGTACTTTGTTGTAAGAATCAAATGTTCAGAATGTTGTTGATTCTCTGGAAATTCTCAGCCACCATGCTGAATCCTTGTTCACTCATGATGTCTTTGAACATTAAAATCCACCACATGGACACGATAACAAGGTTAGAAACCTGATTTTCTCTACAGGTGGTCCTTCAGTCTGCATCCACCATGAGGACTAATTTATTTGTCACGTATAATATTTGTGGTTTTCTCTATTATGATTCCAGGCTGAGTGTGTGTGGTCTCTCAGAGAGAAGCTGTGGACCTCTGTCCTCAGTCCTCAGCTCCCAGTCCTCCAGTCTGACAGAACTGGACCTGAGTAACAACGACCTGCAGGACTCAGGACTGAAGAAGCTGTGTGACGGACTGAAGAGTCCAGGCTGCAAACTAGAAACTCTCAGGTCAGGATTCATCAAACTGAGAGTTTAACATGAGTTTTTATTAATGACTAATAGAAAACCTGTGGAAGGTGTTTGTATGATTATATCTCATTTAGGCCTCTTACACCACATGAACTTTCCAGAACCAGTAACTGGTCCCACATCCTGAATCTCTCAGAACAAATAAAATATTGGTTCGGGTTCTGTAATAAGTTTAAGGTGTTTTACAAACCGAACTTTTAAGATATACTCAAAGTAATGAGTAATTGGATGAACCCACTCTAATCCTAGGGCTGTTTTTTCCATTTAATAATGTGGGTTGATTATTCATGCAAAGTTGCTTAAGTAAGTTAATCCTGCTCATTTTCATATGCTGCCATTGACAAGAAATAATCAAAATCAATTGTAGTCAAACTAATATAATTTAATAGAACTAAATTAACATTTCCTCATTTAATTTGAATTAAGTCCATTACAGTTGACACCTATTCAAAAGCTTTTCCAGTTTTCTAGTGCATGCATGTGGATGGTAAATTTGTACTAGGCAGGATTCCAGATCTACCACACCAGGCAGGACTCCAGGTGCAGACTGTACAAAGAGGCACCTGAAACAATCCAGCACCTCACAGCAGGGTGCAAGATACTGGCAGGAAAAGAATACATGGAACGCCACAACCAAGTAGCCGGCATAGTATACAGAAACATCTGTGCAGAATATGGACTGGAGATCCTTATGTCACAATGGGAAACACCTCCCAAGGTGGCGTAAAATGAGAGGGCTAAGATCTTGTGGGACTTGTGGGAGATACAAATCGACAAAATGGTGGTAGCCAACCAACCAGAAATTGTGATCATGGATAAGCAGCAAAGGAAAGCCATAGTGATGGATGTAGCCATCCCCCAACCATGGAAATAACAGAAACACGAGAAACTGGAGAAATACCAAGGACTCAGGGAAGAGCTTGAGAAAGCCTGGAAGGTGAACTGCATTTTTATTTATAACACATTTTTAAAAACAACAGGTAACTGAAACAAAGGCAAATGAAAATATATTTGTATAGCACATTTCATGTACAAGACAATTCAAAGTGCTTTACACAAAACATTAAACATTACAGCAAGGTGCAGAAAGCAATAAGTGCATAAAAAAGAAAACAAAGATTAAGAGAAATGAAATTAAATAAAAATAGAGAGAAAAAGCTAAAAAAGCAAGAAATATATTTTCAGTGTGGGGAAAGACAGTATTTATTATCAAATTTAAAAATTCCAGTTTAAAAGAAACAGATGCAGAAAAACTACTGAATTACAGCAGTGGATCTTTAATTTGGATTTAATTTGGATTTCAGCTGATTTGAGACTTTCTGGGAGTTTGTTCCAGACATGTGGAACATAGAAGCTGAATGCAGTTTCTCCATGTCTGGTTCTGACTCTGGGAACTGATAAGAAACTGGATCCAGATTACACGAGGGTTCTGGTAGGTTCATACTGGGTCAGTAAGGAGGTCACTGATGTATTTTGGTTGTAAACCATTCAGAGCTTTATAGACCAGCAGCAGAACTTTAAAGTCTATTCTCTGGCAAACAGACAGCCAGTGTAAAGACCTCAGAGCTGGACTGATGTGGTCCACTTTCTCGGTCTTAGTGAGGACTCGAGCAGCAGAGTTCTGGATCAGCTGCAGGTGTCTAATAGATGTTTTAGGTAGAACCTGTAAAAACACTGTTACAATAATCAAGCCGACTAAAGATGAAAGCATGGACTAGTTTTTCCAGGTCCTGCTGAGACATCAGATCTTTTACCCTTGATATATTCTTAATGTGATAGTAGGCTGATTTTGTAATTCCGTTAATGTGTTTCTCAAAGTTTAAGTCTGAGTCCATCAATACACCCAGACTTCTGGCCTGGTTGGTGGTTTTTAGGTGTATAGACTGAAGCTCTATGGTGACATTTTTAAGATGGTCTGGTCACTTTGTGTCTCAATGTGAACATGCCATCTTTTTCAAAATAAATAGCATAAAACAACATTAAAAATATAAAATGGAGTTAAATAAAATAATTAAGTAAAATAATTAAAATCACATTAAACTAAAATCAAAACGTTAACATCTCATTCATTCATCATGACCGCTTATTCCATTACGGGTTGCAGGTAAGCTGGAGCCTATCCCAGCATTTTAACAGGTGAAAGGCAGGGTACACCATGGACAGGTCACCAGTCTGTCACAGGGCCAACACAGATAGACAAACAACCATGCGCATGCACACTGTCTCCTAGAGAGTCTTTGGACAGTGTCTTTGCATGTCTTTGGATGGTGGGAGGAAGCCAGAGAGAACCCACGCATACAAAGGGAGAACATGCAAACTCCACACAGAAAGGCCACCACCCCCCAGCTCGCCGGTTCGAACCTCCCCCCAGCCGAGGCTCAAACCGGCGACCTTCTTGCTGTGAGGCTGCGGTGCTAACCACCACACCACTGTGCAGCCCTCATCTCATTTGGTGTTAAAAGTCAAGATGAACAGATGGGTTTTAAGGAGAGATTTAAAAACAGACCTAGAGGAGGCCTGTCTGATGTATAAGAGCAGCTCATTCCACACTTTATGTGCTGCCACCCCACAGGCCCAGTCTCCTCTGAGCTTCCAGGTAGTTCTGGGCACACTCAGGAGGAGTTGGTCAGCTGACCTGAGTGCCCAAGATGGTATATTGGGATGGAGGAGCTCAGAGGGGTACAATGGGGCAGCATCATTCAAACACCTAAAAACAAATTTTTTTTAAAATTATTTGTTTAAAAACAAACAATTTTAAATGGATCCTGAAGTGCATGGGCAGCCAGTGAAGACAAAACTGGGGTGATGTGCTCATACTTGCGTGAGCCAATTAAAAGACGTGCAGCATTTTGTACAAGCTGCAGTTGAGAAATAAAGGACTGGTTCACCCCAAAATAAAATGTTTTGCAGTGATCCAGCCAGGTGGTTACAAAGGCATGGATTACTGCCTCAAAGTGATGTGGTGCTAACAAGTGCTAAATTTTGGCAAGCTGCCTCAGGTCAAAGAAGCTGGATCAAACAACTGAAAGAATCTGGCTGTCAGGTTTTAGTTCTGAATCCATTTTAAAACCCAGGTTTACAATCTCTGGCTTGCAAAATGACTTCAAATTTCCCAGATCTACAAGATCTACAATAGAGAAAGTTCAGCACCATCTTAGATTTAACATTCCTCAAACATGTTTGCACAAACTCCACAGAAAGCTCATCTTTCTTTTAGATAGATTGGCAGTCATCTACATTATTGTGAAAGGAGATGCCACATCTACTGAGAATTAATCCTACGGGAAGCAAATACAACGAAAACAAAATTGGGCCCAGAATGGATCGTTGTGGGACTGCATATGACAGCGTAGCACAGGAGCACAGTGGAGCACTGGAGGACTCACAAAAGAGACGATTCAACCTTTTAAACAAGCCCTGGACCATTCCAGAGTTACACCTTTTATGCCTACAGACTGTTGCAAATGCAAAATTAAAATTTGATATGATAAGACCACAATTAAATCCAGTAGAATAAGAACCAAACAGTTACCAGAATCGCATGATGGAAGAATATCATTAAAAACTCCTAAAAGTGCTGATTCAGTACTGTAAATCACTTTAAAACTAGATTGAAAATGTCAAGAACATTGTGCTCATTTAGGTGTGGCATTATTTGATTATAAACTATTCTTTCCAAGGTTGTAATTAAACAGGCAATTTGGAAATCGGCCTAAAGTTTGCAAAAATATTTGCATCTAGCCCAGGTTTTTTGAGAAGCGGCTGCACGACCACATGTTTAAAGTTTTTGGGAACCACTCCTGAGCTGAGACTGCCATTAATAATGGTTAAAATTGATGAGCTTACAGTAGAACAAAGCTCTTTGGTGACCCATGACTTCCTGTAGCTGAGCAAGAGTGACATGCTCAAACTCGTGGAAAACAGTAGAGCACATGGGAGTAGCTGAGGGGTCAGACGTGGCTGGCAAAATCTGTGCCCTTGCTGAGGCTACCTTAGAAATGAAAAAGTCCAAAAACTGTTCAAAAAAGGGCTCAAAACAGGAAGCTTGAGAGGGATTAAGAATAGTCTCGATTAACTTAAACAATGCGTGAGGTAGGGCTGGGCGATTAATCGATAAAATCGAGAAATCGAATTTTCCATTTCTGGAGATTTATTTTTATGAAAATCTGGCCTTTTTTTGCATAGTTAGTTAGCAGTAGATTTAGCCCTCCCTCCACACGAGAACGGTGTTTGTCTGACAGATTTTCAGTGAAGTGACCCTTCACTCATGCCTGGGATTTAGCTGTGCGTATAACTGCAGTGAGAAATGCAGCTCTCTATGAGATGCAGAAGTCAACTTGACCCACAAACCCTAATTAAGAGACAACGTTCATCAGGGGAATTATTCCTGCAGTGAATCCTGTATGATAAGATCCAGATGGAAAAATGCACGGTTGTGTCGCATATTTCTGTGTAAGACATGAATTTGTTTATATGGTGGAAAAGCTATGACATTAGCTATGATACTGCTTCCAAGATGGCGCCGCTATTGTCAGCAGCTGTCGTACGTGCTCCTACACTTTTTTTCTACATAGTACTCTTTTCCCTAATTTTTAACTTTCTAAGCTCTCCTGCACTCTGTCATACCACTTATGAAAGGCAGACACTGCTTAACCTTGGATTACAGTACTCAAACTGTATTCTAAGACCCTTTTATGTTGACCCGGCTTGGCCTCAAGACATCTTGCGCCAGAGGGCCGACACAAACAAAGGAGGATGTGGGGGGCCCTGGTCACGGAATAGGCCTCGGGGGAAAAGAGCCAGCTTAAGAGAGAGGTTGAGGCGTAGAGCACACCACACGCCACTGCCTAGCATCTTACTGGCAAATGTCCAGTCACTGGAGAACAAGCTGGACGAGCTCAGAGCCCGGCTAAAGTACCAGAGGGACATACGGGACTGCAACATTATTTGTCTCACCGAGACATGGCTGTCTCCTTTCATACCTGATCACGCGGTACAACCAGTGGAGTTCCTGTCCGTTCATCGCATGGACAGAACGCGTGAGTCGGGGAAAAAGAGAGGCGGAGGGGTGTGCTTGATGATCAATAATAAATGGTGTGATAGTAAGAACATCGTCACACTGAAGCAGTCCTGTTCACCTAACCTTGAGCTCCTGACGCATAAGTGTCGTCCCCATTACCTGCCCCATGAGTTTACTTCGGCTATCATCAGCGCCGTCTATATTCCACCCCAGGCGGACACAAATGCTGCGCTATCTGAGCTACATGAGGCTATTTCCACCCTTCAGGCTAGTCAGCGTGAAGCGGCTCTCATTGTAGCCGGAGACTTTAATAGTGCCAACATGACAAAGGTGATGCCGGAGTTTACCCAACACATCAACTGCCCCACCAGAGGAGAGAGAACTTTAGACCACTGTTACTCTCCCTTCAAGGAGGGCTACAAAGCCAAGTCCCTTCCCCCCTTTGGGAAGCCAGACCACACTGCTGCTCTTCTCATGCCAAAATATAAACAGAAGCTCAAGCAGGAGCTACCTGTGGTGAGAGAAGTAACGCGGTGGACTGACCAATCAGAGGCCTCTCTACAGGGTGCGTTGGAATCAGCCGACTGGGACATGTTCCGCAGCAGCGCGGGCGGAGACATCGAGGAGTTTACGGAAGCTGTTATGGGATTTATTGGAAAGCTCGTGGAAGATACAACGCCTAAGAGGATCATCCGAGCCTTTCCAAACCAGAAGCTGTGGATGGACAAATCTATCCGCGACGTTCTGCGCTCCCGCACAGCTGCCTATAACTCCGGCCTCGCCACTGGGAACATGGAGGAATACAAGGCTGCTTCATACAACGTCCGGAGGGCGGTGAAGGAGGCCAAACAACGCTACGGACGTAGACTGGAGCATCAGATGGAACAGTCTGACTCCAGGGGACTCTGGCAGGGACTTCCTGCCATCACAGACTATAAAGCAACACACACACACCCGGTGAGTGCCGACGCTTCTCTGGCTAACGAACTGAATATCTTCTTCGCACGCTTCGAGTCGGGAGACCGACCACCCGTTGCGCTCCCAGCTGGAGAGGAGGAGACATTCACCGTGACGGAACGTGACGTGAGGAAGGTGTTTAAAAGTGTAAACACCAGGAAAGCTGCTGGACCAGACGCCATCAGCGGACGTGTCCTCAAAGCCTGTGCTGATCAGCTGGCGCCTCTGTTTACACAGATATTCAACCTCTCCCTGAAACTGTGTGTGATCCCCACCTGCTTTAAAAAGTCTGTGATAGTCCCGGTCCCTAAGAAACCAAACCCCAGCAGTCCCTCTGACTACAGGCCCGTGAGAGTGCTGTTTGTTGATTACAGCTCAGCATTTAATACCATAGTCCCCTCCAGACTAGTGTCAAAGCTGTATGACCTAAGAGTGAATCCTTCACTATGCAGGTGGGTCCACAGCTTCCTGACCGGATGACCACAGGTGGTTAGGCTGGGTCACCACTCCTCATCTCCCCTCACCCTCAACACAGGATCCCCCCAGGGCTGTGCGCTCAGCCCCCTGCTGTACTCACTGTACACTCATGACTGTGAGGCCACTTCAGTCTCAAATGTCATCATAAAGTTTGCTGACGACACAGCCGTTGTAGGACTGATCTCCCACAACGATGAGACTGCCTACAGGAGGGAGGTCTCCCACCTGGAGGTCTGGTGCCAGGAAAACCATCTCCTGTTAAATGTCAGCAAAACAAAAGAGCTGATAGTGGACTTCAGGAAACAGCAGAGGAGCCTCCATCCACTCCTCATCAGTGGCTCTGAGGTGGAACGTGTGGACACTTTCAGGTACCTGGGAGTGACCATATCACAAGACCTGACCTGGACTCAGAACATCACAACAACTGTGAAGAAGGCCAGACAGCGTCTGTTCCTCCTCAGACGACTGAGAGACTTTAAGCTCCCTCTCAGGGTGCTCAAGAGCTTTTACACCTGCACCATTGAGAGCATCCTGTGTGGGAGCATCACCACGTGGATGGGGATCTGCACAAAGCAGGACCTCTTGGCCCCAAAAAGGGTGGTCCGAGCAGCTGAGCGGACCACCAGAACAACTCTCCCCAACCTGCAGGACATTTATGTGGAATGCTGCAGGTCAAGGGCTAAGAGGATCCTCAGTCAGCCCAGCCACCCCGCACACTCTCTCTTCTCTCCACTGCCATCAGGCCGGCGCTTCCACTGCCTGAGGACTAAGACTGAGAGGCTGAGGAAGAGTTTGTTCCCCCTGGCTGTCCGCTTGCTCAACTCTGAGCACTGAACAAAACAAAAAGCCACTTCTCACTCCTATTTGTACATGTAAATATGTATGTAAATATACATAAGTATGCTGCTATTCTTTTATCTTATTTAAAAGAAAAAAGATTTATCTTTTTTATTCTATTCTATTTTCATTCTATTTTATAAATATTTAGCTTATTCTTCCTATTCTTAAAGGATGCAGGTACAGAATACACATTTCACTGTACAATTGTACTATGTATAACTGTGCATGTGACAAATAAACCTCTTTGACTTGACTTGACTTTGATTATATGCTTTATTTTTGCTGGCATTCATCTATATAAACAAATAAATGTTTTTAACAAATTTATTTATGTTTTGTAAAAGAAAAGGAAAAAAATCGATTAAAATCAGAAATTTTAATCAGAAATTTTATTTTTAGGCCATATTGCCCAGCCCTAACGTGAGGTTTGTACAGAAAGGATGATATTAGCTAAATTTTTCCTTTGAGCTTCTTTGACAGTGGACGGATATAAACCCCAACAATCCCTCAAAATTTGAAAAGAGACTTGTAGAATATCTTTTTTCCATTTCTGCTCAGTCCTGAAGCACACAGGCCTCACAGCGCAAGTCTAATCATTTGGCCAAGTCTCAGACCTGGCTTTGAGGCTGTCCGACCTTGACTGGAGCCACAGTGTCCAGGACAGTCTGGCATGTGTCATGAAACCAAGAGCTACATTACATTACAGTCATTTATTTGTTTGACGCGTTATCCAAAGTGACTTACAATGATTAGTTAGTAGCCTTAAAGGTCTTGTCTAAGGACCCATCTGGAAGATGTTAATATTCATCCCCTAGGGTATTCCAACCCTGGTCTACCACATGGGAGACCAGTGCTCTACCAGTTGAGTTAACCAGCTGCAACTAAATTCAACTAAACTTAACTAAAACCAACTAAATTCATCTGTGTTGTGCAGGACCCCAGGGATGTTGTATTGTTTAAAACAGGTAGACAACTGAATGACAGTGAGGAGTTAAAAACACGAGAGCGCTGAGAAGGAGCTTGCGCTTTGCAGCATTACTGAGCAAAGAAATGTCAAACAGGCAGATGGTCAGAAAAAACAGCATCACAAATTCCAGATTCAGAACAGGCAGGACATATGATGACACCAAGTCAAGTGTATGTCCACACTCTTGAGTGGGTGCTGATACAAACTGAACTGAATTAATAGTGTCAATGAGATTAAAAAATTCCTTAACCATGGGTTTGTCTAGACCAGGGGCCTCATTTATAGAGCTGGCGTAAGTACAAAAACTGGCATATGCCAAATATAGTCAACTTTTACAATTTATAAAAACTAAACTTGACAGGAAAATGTTCCTACCTCCACGGCAACTCTGACCCAGCCGTACGCACAAAATCTAGAGAAACAGGAAATGGTGAATCCAACGATCCAGAATAAAATCAAGGAAATGACGTGAAATGCGAGACATTTGTGCACAATCGGCTATTACCTTTCACACCACGTGTTAGATATTAAAGCTGTTTGTAGAAATGAATAAAGACACACATTCCATATTAATTCTCTAATCTCAGCTGCATCTGTACATATTTATTATATAAATTAAAACAAATGACTAAATAACTAGCATCAGTAGTGCCATTTAGCAAACGCTTTTCTCCAATGCGATTCACCACTGTGGGATTCGTACTTCAGTCTCCCGCATAGCAGACGGATGTTCTATTGACTGAGATAACCAGCTGCATGTTCCGATACCTCTGGTGCAGGGGTGTCAAACTTCGATCCTCGAGGGCCGGTATCCTGCAGGTTTTCATTGTTTCCATGATCCAACACACCTGACTGAAATTAATGGGTTATTGTGAAAAAGTTGACAAGAAGCTGTTGGATCCATTTGGTTTTATTTAGGTGTGTTAGATCAGGGAAACAATGAAAACCTGCAGGATACCGGCCCTAGAGGACCAGAGTTTGACACCCCTGCGTCTGGCGTGTCTTTAAGTCTTACCCTTAAGTCTCAAAACACAGAAACCAAGTCTATCAGTCAGTAAACCAAAATCTAAACACAAAGCTAGTGATGTTACGTCTGACACAAAAGCCCCAAAGCCTGCATCGAGTAAAGGGAGCGTGTCCAAATGAAGCCTGATGCGGAGTCCGTATTATTTTCCTGAACATCACATGACCAAAGACAAATGAGGCCCCGTTTTCCCTGATTCACGCGAGTGTCTCGTGTGATTCTGCTGCTGTAGAAGCTGCAGAAAATGCAAGAAATGCTCATTGTAATTCCAGGTGCAAGCGAGGTGATACAACACATGTAGCACTGACTAAAGCAAAATACATCAGCAGTTTGGGAATTATTGTATATTATTGTATGTGATTGTTACGGCTACTGCCAATTGCTGGCAGCTGCAGCTCGTTGCTGCCATTAATTGCCTGTGTGGAGGCTCTGTTTGGAGTGGCTGGAGCCGGCACACCTCAATCTCCTCCCCTCTGACTGGTTAACCATCGGACCAATCAGGCTGCAGCTTGGAAGAAGCTTGTGCTGAAAAGGCTGCAGCAGAAGCCAGTCGGGGGGGGGGCAGAATGGCTCAGGCCGCTTTCCCTCCCATGTTGTGCACTAGGTGTGTGTTGTGGTGTTTAAGTTTAATTGTGATTAGTTCTGTGTTGGGCTAGGTTAGCGTGTTATGTTGTGACGACGGTCACCTTAGTTTATGGATCTGCTGCTTTTTATTTGGTTTTAGGTTTCACCCTGAGTTGCAGTTATGTTGTGGGTTGCACTCGGTGGATTTAGGGAGATGTTTGGTTTGTTTCTTTCAGCAGGTCCGCTAACCCCAGCACTTGTTTACTTTGTGTATTTTCTGTTCCAGGTTTCATTCACCGTTCACGAGTTTTAATAAAATGTGCTTATTTTAAATTAACCATCTGCCCTCAACGTTTTTATTCTTTGTTACACCCTTCCTCATACCCCTGAAAGGTGGGTCGTAACAGTGATACATTACAATAAGATAAGATTTAAATTTAAACTGCTTATGCTGGGCTCATACCAAACGATTTCGCAGACTAAAAACGGAAAACTCTTAGGAGTTTTGCTGGAGTCACAGTGCGCTCCCGTCATCTCGGTCGTTAGGTGTGAGCTGGTAATCTGCGCTGTTTAACGTCAATCTTTCTCCAGTCTTGAATCTGCGACAATTTCTAACATGTTAGATATTATCGCAAGTTGCAGTGATGAAACACGATCAACAACCAATAGATGAGCTCTGACAAAGGCAGAAACAGGAATCCCGACATTCAGACCACCGACAAAAAAGGACGGGGGGGGAGACGAACAAGAAGCAGTGATGAAACGTCTTTGGTGGACTGTCCAGAAAGAGGAGCGGGTGGTTATTAGAAGTAAATGTCTGCTGTGGATCATTTATGTGTTACAGTGTAATGATCTAACAAATAAGAGAATAAAAACTCATTCATCCCTCCAGATTCTGATGAGTCAGCGTAACACCTGGTGGAGATGCAAAGCCCTGTTCCATATCAACTGTCCAATATGTCCCAAAAAATGCTAAAAGAATCTAGTTGCAGTCTTGTAATTTGTGACCCTATAGATTCACTGTCTTTGTCAAATCTCAGTCTGAGACTAGGCTGAGACTTTAGACTCTAAACTTTGGTCTTTAGATGTGAGCTGGTAGTCTTTCAGAGTCTTGTGCAAATCTTTTAAGTCTTCTGGTGTAAGCCCAGCCTTAGATGGATAGATAGATAGATAGATAGATAGATAGATAGATAGATAGATAGATAGATAGATAGATAATGTATTTATAGATTTACGATACAGTTGCATCATTGTGTTTACATTTCCACCAATATGTAGTTTACAGGACTGCTGGACATCAAATGACCAGCAGATGTCAGTGCTACCAAATGAGCTGTTAAATGGGGCTTCGAGTAATGACACTTTTGGTGATGCAACTGGCCAGAAAGACTCAACACATTCACGGGGCTTCATTAAATAATCACTACACAAAGCTAAACAGTTTTAACACTGTTGGAAGAAAACACTAATCTTATTGGTCAAACACCACCAAATCCAAGCAAAGCACCTGCACATACTTCTATAGTTATTTTGTTACGATCGGCAGCTATGAATCTGAGCGAGTGGAGTCCCCCAGAGGTCAGTCCTTGAACCTCTTCTGTTCAACTTGAATATGCTCCCTTTGGGTCAAATATTACAGAACTATAGCACTAATTATCAAAGTTATGCAGATGATACACAGCTTTATGTGTCTCTATCACCAGGTGACTGCAGTCCAATAGACTTATTATGTCAGTGTCTGGAGCAAATAAACGCCTGGATGAAGGAGAATTTTCTAAAATTAAATGAAGACAAAACTGAGATTATTCTGTTTGGTAGCAAAGAGAAGAGGGTCAGCATTGGTAAACACCTGGAGACTCGGGCTCTTAAAATCACTGACCAAGTTGGTAACCATGGAGTGTTGATACACTCAGACCTGACTTTCAGCAGCCACATCAAAGCTGCACTAAGAAGCTTTTTACCAGCTCAGAAACATCAACAGAATTAAAAGTTTAGTCTCCCAGAAAGACCAAGAGAAACTCATCCATGCATCCATATGCAGTAGACTGGATTACTGTAATGGTCTTTTAACAGGACTTCCTAAAAAGAGCATTAAACATCTGCAGCTCATCCAGAACGCTGCTGCCAGAGTTTTAACCAGGACTAAGAGATCTGAACACATCACACCAGTTTTGAAATCTTTACACTGGCTTCCAGTCAGTCACAGAATAGATTTTAAAACCCTTCTGATTGTTCACAAATCCCAGAATGGTTTAGGCCCAAAATACATCTGTGATATGTTCAGAGAATATAAACCTAGCAGAGTTCTTAGATCCAAAGACTCTGGTCAACTAGTCCAGATCAGAGTCCAGACTAAACATGGAGAAGCAGCATTTAGCTGTTATGCTGCAAACAAGTGGAACAAACTGCCAGTGGAGATTAAACTTTCACCAAATGTAGACATTCTTTAAATCCAGGTTAAAAACATTTCTTTTCTCATGTGCCTATGCATGAAATCTGCATGGAAACTTTTTAACTTTTCTTGCTTTTAATCATTTTAATGTAATTTATTATTTTATTGTCTTTCCCCACACTGAAATTTTATTTCTTGCATTTTATCTGTTTTATTTCATTAATTGCATTTCTTTTAATCTTTTTAATCTTTTTTTTTCCTTT
Organism: Melanotaenia boesemani; assembly: GCF_017639745.1. Taxonomy (NCBI): domain Eukaryota; kingdom Metazoa; phylum Chordata; class Actinopteri; order Atheriniformes; family Melanotaeniidae; genus Melanotaenia; species Melanotaenia boesemani. The sequence goes on along the minus strand of NW_024580588.1, from coordinate 61,892 downwards.
ATTATTGCTTTCTGCACCCTGCTGAAAGGTTTTATGTAAAGCACTTTGAACTGTCTTGTACATGAAATGTGCTATACAAATAAATTTGCCTTGCCTGTAAACAGCGGCATATCCTTCACTGTGGACTGATGTGCGCAGCAAGTTGAGGTAGCCACAATCCAGAGGCAAAAGTTTACCAAAAGCACAGGAGCTGGATTGTCGGCAATTCGAGAAGTCCGTGGAACAATGTGGAGATTCTGCCGATCCATTCCACAGAGGAGGTAAAGAGGAGCAGCAGGGCAGGAACAGCTCAGAGTCGACAATTGGTACTAGACAAACGTGGAAAGGCTCCAGCGAGCACCAAGAATACAGGCAACAAGTAGCTTCAAGCCCCCGCAAACAGGCAGCAGACCCAAGTGCAAGTCATTTTCACCAGCCTCCCTCTGTATTCGGTTGCTTTTATTAAGGCGCGGCAAGGGGGCGAGGAAGAGATAAACAGGGAGACCCAAAAGTAATGAAGGAAATGTTTTGTGTTCATCTTCTGGATTATAAACCAGAATATTGGCGGACTGATGTAGATCTAACCATGTTTGATGAGGAGAGAAGGTAGGTACAAGTGGTCATTAGATAATTGGGGGCCGTATCCCCCACACTTGAGAAGTGACCCCAACAGATACCTGGAGAAACATCAGACATCAGAAACCAGAAGAGATCAATTCTAGGAACATCTAAGATAATGAACAGGACCCTCAAGCTCCCAGGTCAACTTTATTCTCATCCACAATAAAACCATGATTTTAAGTTCATATTTTGTTCCACATGTTTTAATCAGAATAATAGAGTCAGCAAAGCAGACTCTCTCTACCTCCACCAGGCTGAATGAAGGAGGACTGGTGCTTTTAAAAAGATACAAACTCCCCTGAAAAAATTATTGGTGGATCTCTGTAGAAACCTGAAAATTTGACATTTGTCACAAACTGAGTCATTAAGACATAAACTTGGAACAAATAAAGACACAAAGCCAATAATATGAGACAGGTCCAGTTTCTCTGAACATCTGATGACGTTCAGCTTTAGTTTCACAGCAGTTCTCTCAGAGTTTCTGTCATACGTGTTGTTTTCTGCAGCCTGTCAGGATGTCTGATCACAGAGGAAGGCTGTGCTTCTCTGGCCTTAGCTCTGATCTCCAACCCCTCCCATCTGAGAGAGCTGGACCTGAGATACAACCATCCAGGAGACTCAGGAGTGAAGCTGCTGATGGCTGCACTGAAGAATCCACACAGACTCAGGTATGGAGAGGCTGCTGCAGTCACACAATGTCTGATAGAGGAGGAAGATCTGCAGACATTTTCTCTGTCCTTCACTCAGTCCTGCTTCATGCTGGATATGAGTGTTATATGAACCATCACACATGTAGGAGCCTTTTTCCTTTGCTCACAGCAGATATGTGAGTAGGAGAGTCTCCAAGGAGAACTTCTGGATCAGGAGTCTTCCTGTATCAGTGCTGCTGATCAGTGGTGTAAATAGATGATAAGGACCTACTGGAGCCAATAGGAGGCGGAGTAGAGCCCTACTGTCCCGTAGGAATGGACTGATTACCACTGATAATGCTGATTCACTCATGTGATAACGGCTGGATCGGGTGCTGGAGGAGGTGATGGAGATGGCAATGTGTGTGTGTGTGTGTGTTGTGATGAAGATGATGATGTTACATCAGGTTTCCTGGTTAACGTGAAAGGACTCAGTATGTTCACAGCTGATGTTGAGGAAAGATGAGACAGACTTTCCTGAATCCTGTCACATTCTGTATTTCAGCAGCTGCAGCTCCATGTCTGACCACCAGAGGCAGTCTAACCTCTGATTCAGTAATTACTAATTCAATCATCCATCAGGTGATCAATCAGCTTCAATAACAGTGTAGATGTTGGAGTCAGTAGAAGCTGGTGATGTGGCTGCACTTCAAACTGGAAATGAATCAGCAGACTGGATCAGATGTGGAAGAAGTGTGGTGAGTTGATGCTGCTGATCCCTCTGATTTGTTCCTGCTTTAGAAAGAAATGTGTTTGTGTCCACACAGCAGCAGGATCTGCAGGAATAATGTGAGGGAACAAATCCTCAGTGTGATGATGAAGCAGCTGTTAGTGGTCAGTAGGAAACAAGCCGTCACAGCTCCAAACACACACATCATGGCCTCAAACAGAGTCTCTGACAGTCATTTAGGTCCATGTGCAGGAAAAGAACCACTTTAACATTTCCCAGCTGAGTCACAACAAAGAATCTGAGCCAATCTGCTCTGCAGAGGAGGTTATTGTCAGAAGCTGATCAATAAGACTTCAGGGCAGAGAGAAGATGCAGCTCTTGGTTAGATCAAGAGTTTCTGCAGAGTTCTTCATCTGTGAAGAGATGAAAAGGAGAAGATGGTTGAAAGAAGAAACTGGGACTTCCACAAAGCAGTTTTCTTGGTGTGGGTGTGGACCAATCAGCTTCCTGATTCTGCTCCTTCTAGTCTGGAGATGCTCCAATCAGGTGGACGTGTCCAGATGTTGGACTGTTCCTTTCTCAGTGTAGAACAAAGTGTGTATGAGAGCCATGTAATGTCCATGTTAGCATGCTCTGACCCCCCTCCTCCTTTCAGGGTGGAGCCTGCTGGAGAACCATGGTTGAGACCAGGAGGTGTGAGGAAGTGTAAGTGTGTTTTTTATTGGATTCATCACATTCAACCATCTTCACACTGTCCCATCACTCATTCATCAGTCAGCATCAAAGTGTCAATAGATCAATAACTGCAGCTGGATTGTGTTTGTTCTCTCCATCAGATTCCTGTCCACTCACCATCCACATGAACACAGTGAACAGAAGACTCAGACTGTCTGACAACAACAGGAATGTGACATATGTGGAGGAACTTCAGTCATATCCTGATCATCCAGACAGATTCACCTGGTGTATTCAGCTGCTGTGTGAAAATGTTCTGACTGGTCGCTGCTACTGGGAGGTCGAGTGGAGAGGAGACGTTTTTATATCAGTGAGTTACAGAGAAATCAGAAGGAGAGGAAACATCAGTGATGACTGTAGGTTTGGATTCAATGATCAGTCCTGGAGTCTGAGATGCTCTGATGTAGGAGGTTTCTCTGTCTGTCACAATAACAGAGAAACACGCATCTCCTCCTCCTCCTCCTCCTCCTCCTCCTCCTCTGTGTCTAACAGAGTAGCAGTGTATGTGGACTGTCCTGCTGGCTCTCTGTCCTTCTACAGAGTCTCCTCTGACTCACTAATCCACCTCCATACCTTCATCACCACATTCACTCATCCTCTCTATGCTGGATTTGGGTTCTGGTCCTGGTTTCCTGGTTCCTGGGTGTATCTGTGTTGAGTGTAAAGAGTGTGATGGTAGCAGAGAAACTCTGACTGGTGAACAGATAGTTCAGTCTGTACATGTCTGTCTCTTTCACTCAGAAACATCTTTTCAGATTCATGGATTCAATCAGTTTGTGTGTGAAACTCTTCTAAATGATTCCTTGGAAACTTCTTCCTCTTCCAGTCCTTTAAAGATGGAAGCTGTGCTTCTTCCAGGATCCACATGTTGTTTCCAGTCAAAGCTTCAGACTGAATATCAGGATGTTGTGTTCACTTCATGTCAGCTGCAGTTAGTTCCACTTCATGATGCTGGAAATGAAAATCCTCCAAGTGTTTCACTCTTAGTTTGTTTGCTTCATTCTGTCTTTATTTGGACTTTCTCACATTTTCACATGTTCAATTAAAGATTCATTTTCACATCACAAATTTCATGTTTTGCTTCATGTTGCATTGTTTTGTTTTGTTTAATAAATTATTAAAAAAATTTTCTGTTGTGACTCATCTTGAATCTTGTTCTTGATGATGATGATAATGATGGTGATGATGAAGAATAAAATAAATAAACCAGGCTGTTTAGTTTTTATAATAAAGAACAAATATAAAGCTGTTCTAACTTTATCCAATGTAGAACAATGAAAGCAGAAGTAAAATATCAGAAGAATAACAGTAAATGAAGCACCATAATGAGAACATGCTAAAACAATTATTGTAAAATATTAGAGGAAAATAGAAGCAACATAAAAGAAATTAGGAAAATACTAAATGGTGTTATTAACTATGGGTCTAAGGAAACATCGTTTTCTGTAAAAAAAAAAAAAAAAAAAAAAAAAAAAAACCACATACACACACATAAACATAAACACAACAGCAGCTTTAATGAGTTTTTGTTACCGTTGGACCAAGGCTGCAGAGAAATGAAAGTGGTGCCTGAAGATGATGATGAAGAAACAATAGCAGGAAAAGTTAGCTCCATGTTTACATGTAAAATCCAAAGAAAAGAGATAATAAATACAGTAAGTAAATGCAAAAATAAGACCCCAGCAGACTGGAATGAAAGTGACATGGTAATACTCACAAAGGTTATTCTAGTAATTTCTACACCGTCTAAACAATCTGCAGTTTATCGTTTCATACAGGAACATTTCCATCCATCCATCCATCCATCCATTTTCTTCTGCCTATCCGTAGTCCGGTTGCAGGGGCAGCTGCCTAAGCAGGGAAACTCAGACTTCCCTCTCACCTGCCACATTCACCAGCTCATCCGGAGGGATCCCAAGGCGTTACCAGGCCAGCCAAGTGATGTAGTCTGTCCAGCGTGTCCTGGGTCTGCCCCGGGGCCTCTTTTCGGTGGGACGTGCCCGGAACACCTCACCAGGGAGGCGTCGAGGAGGCATACTAACCAGATGCCCGAGCCACCTCATATGGCTCCTCTTGATGTGGAGGAGCAACGGCTCTACTCTGAGCCCCTCCCGGATCACCAAGCTTCTCACCCTATCTCTAAGTGAGAGCACGGCCACCCTGCGGAGAAAACTCATTTCGGCTGCTTGTATTCATGATCATGTTCTTTCAGTCACTACCCACAGCTCATGACCATAGGTGAGTGTGGGAACGTAGACTGAGCGGTAATTCGAGAGCTTTGCCTTTTGGCTAAGCTCGTTCTTCACCAAGATAAATCGATGCAGCGTCCGCATCACTGCAGACGCCGCACCGATCCGCCTATTGATTTCCTGCTCCATTCTTCCCTCACTCCTGAACAAGACCCTGAGATACGTGAACTCCTCCACTTTGGGCAGGACCCTATTGCAGACCTGGAGAGAGCACTCCAGGCACTTTCCGGCTGAGGACCATGGTCTCGGACTTGGAGGTGCTGATTCTCATCCCAGCCGCTTCACATTCGGCTGTGAATTGCTCCAGTGAGAGCTGAAGATCACGGCTCGATGAAGCCAACAGAACCACATCATCTGCAAAAAGCAGAGACCCAATCCTGAGGCTACCGAACCGGAGCCAGCACCAGCTACCCCAGATTCTGCTTCCTCATCGGAAGACGTGTTGGTGGGATTGAGAAGGTCGTCGAAGTATTCCTTCCACCGCCTCACAACGTCCCGAGTCTAGGTCAGCAGTCCCCCATCCCCACTGTACACAGTGTTGACAGAGCACTGCTTTCCCCTCCTGAGCCACCGGATTGTGGACTAGAATCTCCTCAAAGCTGTCCGGAAGTTATTCTTCATAGCCTCTCCAAACTCCTCCCATGCCCGAGTTTTTGCTTTAGCGACCGCCGAAGCTGCGCTCTGCTTAGCCCGCCGATACCCATCAGCTGCCTCTGGAGTCCCACAGTCCAAAAAGGCCCGATAGGACTCCTTCTTCAGCTTGACACCATCCCTTACTGCCAGTGTCCACCAATGAGTTCGGGGGTTACCACCATGACAGGCACCGACAACCTTATGGCCACAGCTGCGGCTGCCCGCATCGAAAATAGAGGCATGGAACACAGCCCATTCGGACTCAATGTCCCCCGCCTCGCCCAGGACATGGTTGAAGCTCTGCCGGAGATGGGAGTTGAAACTCTTTCTGACAGGGGACTCTGCCAGACGTTCCCAGCAGACCCTCACAACACGCTTGGATCTGCCAGGCCTGACCAGCATCTTCCCCCACCATCTGAGCCAACTCACCACCAGGTGGTGATCAGTTGAAAGCTCCGCCCCTCTCTTCACCCGAATGTCCAGAAGATGCGGCCGCAAGTCCGACAACATGCCTACAAAGTCAATCATCGAACTGTGGCCTAAAGTGTCCTGGTGCCAAGTGTCTGAACAAGGTGTTCGTTATGGACAGTCCATGATGAGCACAGACGTCCAACAACAAAACACCACTCGGATTCAGATTAGGGGGCCCGTTCCTCCCAGTCACGCCCCTCCAGGTCTCGCTGTCATTGCCCACTTGAGCATCAAAGTCCCCCAGCAGAATGAGGGAGTCCCGGGAAAGAGTGCTCCCCAACACCCACTCCAAGGATTCCAAAAAGGGTGGGTACTCTGAACTGCTATTTGGTGCATAAGCACAAACAACAGTCAGGACCCATCCCCCTACCCGAAGGTGGAGGGAGGCTACCCTTTAGTTCATTGTGGTAAACCCCAACGTACAGGTGCCAAGTTGGGCCGCAATGACCATGCCCACACCTGCTCAACGCCTCTCACCGGGAGCAACTCCAGAATGGAAGAGGAATCCTGCCCCTCTCAAGGACAGTGGTTCCAGAGCCTAAGCCACGCTTTGAGGTGAGTCCAACTATATCTAGCCTGAACCGTTCAACCTCGAGCACCAGCTCAGGTCCTTCCCCGCCAGAGAGGTGACATTCCATGTCCCTAGAGCTAGCTTTTGCAGCCAAGGATCAGACCGCCAGGGTCCCCACCTCTGGCAGCCGCCCAGCTCACAATGCACCCGATCCCTATGGCCCCTCCTGCAGGTGGTGAGCCCACGGGAGGGGAGGCCCACGTCACCCTTTTGGGCTGAGCCCGACCGGGTCCCATGGGCAATGGCCCCGCCATCAAGTACTCACCTCCAGGCCTAGCTCCAGAGGGATGGCCTAGTGACCCAGTGACCCACGTCTGGGCAAGGGAAACCTTGGTCCTTGCTTTCTCCTCATCATAGGGGTGATTTGAGCCACACTTCGTCTGGTCCCCCCCCCCCCCCCGAACACCTGTTTGCCATGGGTGACCCTACCAGGGGCTTGAGCCCCCGACAACAGAGCCACTAGGATCGTCAGAATGCACAAACTCCTTCACCATGATAAGGTGGCGGCTCAGGGAGGAGTAAATAAAATACTCATCCCAGATAGCAGATATTTTATGACCAGTTAATGTATTTCATTAGGGTTCTGTGTATTTAATTAGGATCCGTGTTTATAATCAGGGTTTTCCAGGAGCGGGACGGCTTCTGGAAAAGTATTCAGTTCCTGGCTTGTTGGAGTTTTATTCATGATTTATTTTTCCTAATTTCTTTCAAAATTTCAAAGAAGGAGTCTGACTTCGTCACAACTGTTTAATCATCACGTCATGTGATTTGTACAAAATAATTAGTATAAAATCTTTTTCTAATCCAGTATCAGTCAGGCTCTAATTAAATTGTTAAAATCCTGCTGAACCTCTGAGCTGCCTGCAGATGGAACCAGGTTTTATTAAAAAGCAGTTCTAACGTGCAGGTTTTCATCTGCAGGTGTCAAACACACGACTGAGAAACCTGAGATGCTCCAGAGCAACGTAATGAAGCTTAAGAGAAGATTTCAATAAACCAAACAAGCTGGATTTCACCTCCAGAGAGCTTTGATTTGTTCTTGTTGCTTCTTTCTTTCAAACATAGCTCTAACATACCTCTAAAACACACCTGCAACACATTTACCCCAAAACAAAGAGCCTGAGGAGTAAAATCCTGAAACATCAGCATGTTCTTCAGCATGATGACGATGGTCCTTCAGCTTCAGCTTCAGCTTTTAGCAGCAGTAGAGACGTAATGATGGAGTTGGTGTGGTTCAGCATCCTGAAGGCTGACAGGAAACTCTGAACCCACCAAGTACTTTTTTCTTTTTTTTTTTTTTTTTTTTTGACAACCTGTCCTGTCCAGCATCATAGCAAGCAAAATGATAATCTGGTTGCTGTTTTGTGCTGAACAAATTTGTTCTGCCAAGGGGAGGCTTATGGGTAAGGCTCCTCTTGATAATCTGATTCATTAATTTATTTATTTGCTTTGAATCACGGAATCTATGTAATCTTGCTGGACCTGACCGGAGGGGACAGAAAACAATGGAAAACAGCAAAAAGATGCAAAAGGGAAAGAAGAAAGGAGACAAAAACATCACAGACAGAAGGAAATAACCCTTCAATCCACATCATCACCAGGCAACAAACTGTTACGCACCAGAAAATTTCCTACAACTTTTCCAAAATCAAAAACAAACACACACACACACAAAACACAAAAACAAACAGAGCTGCTAGTCATTAAAAGGTTTTAAATAATAACCAAATCAAAAAGACATATCATGAAAGTAGCACAACAGCGACCAGATACTAACTCATAGGAAAAATAAAAAGAAGAATTATCTCTTAGTATATAAACCCACTGGACAACTCAATGACTGTGTCAGCATGCAGAGGATGAGGAATAAGGAGTGATCAGTGATGAAGAGTGGTGAGTGAGATCGTGCAAATGCGACCACGCCTCTACAGAGGTCAGAGGCAGATCGAGGCAGCCCAGAGAGCCGGGCCCCCAGCAGCAGCCCCGGAGCACTAACCCAAGCTACCCCACCATGAAGACGACTCCAGCCCCACCCGAAGGGCGGCAGAGGATAACCCCAGCAAGAGCCCCCCACAGTCTTGGGGCACAGGTCCCAGTGGGCCAAGATCGGCAGCCGCCGGCCGCGCAAGGGACGGGCTACCCAGGGCAGCCCAAGCAAAGGACCCAGCGCCCCAGGAGCCCAGAGGCAGCCCCCGCACCATGCCTAGGAGGACCAGGCCCCAATGGACAACCACCCGGCATGGGCCAGCACACACCCCGATGTTCCAGCCGCACACCCCGGGAACCAGGGCGCCGTCAACCCCCTGCCCCCTCCCTCCACCAATTCCAATCTGCACCCCATATGACCCCACACTCACACCCTCCCCTGTGCCATACCCACAAGCACTCACTATCACACAGTCTTGTCACACATAACCCACCCACCATGCCCCATGGGGGACACCCCAGGCGGACCAGAGGACAGCAAGCCCCAAGCAACCGCCCGCCCTTCAAGCCAGCACCCAAAGAGCCAGCAGCCCACTAGTGCAGCCACCCCGGGACCCGCTCGTCCCCAGCCCCACCCAGGGGGAAAAGGGGTGTGTGAGAGGTCCCGAATACCCTCTCCCTCCCCGCTCCTGACTGTGGCAAGCTAACTTCTCTCTGGATGTTGAGCCTCTAGTGGCATTAGGCACCCCCTGCTCCCCAGGAGGTCTCCCAGGGCAAGACAGGCCAAGAGAGGCTGCCCCCACGACCGGGCCATACAGGGATACCAAGTACTTCTGGAAATGGCCAAGAGAACAATAATCTGGACTCCTTCAACCTCCTCATGCACAACAATTTTGCACAATAATGAAAGTAAAAGCAGCAGTTGTTGCTGACATTACATCGCTGTGCTACCTGGAATCCAATGTGGGTCCTGGAAACCAAAACCTGGATTGGTGATGGCCTGATAAGTTTTCATGTACAATGTCATGACCACAACTTGTATTGTGAGGGAAGACCATTAGTTTCCACTGGAAAAAAAAAATCAATGATGTTTCCCTACACTTTTCTTAAGTGGTTTCCTCTGATAATGAACCACAAGCTGCACAACTTATTAATAAATAAATAAATGGTGGGAGTATGCATTAAAATCTAACTTTGTCAAACTGAAGGTAAATTTAATGATAATCATGATTTTAAAAGACTTTGCAGTACAATGACATACAGAAAATAAAATCCTGCATCTTTTCCATCATTATACTTTTCAGAGGTTAATTAGCACACCGTCGCCCTCTGCTGGTAGACATTATTCACTACAGTATGGATGATTATTTATACACCACATGTACCGTCTGAAATATAGATATTTTAAACAGTATTAACTTTTAGAGTAATTAATTATTTGAAGGAAAAAAAAGAATAAAAACAAAAACTCCTTTAACAACACAGACCCAGGTGGTTCATATATTTAAGAACTGTAAGAACCATGTCATCTTGTAGCATTGCAGCTTTTCCAATCAAGATTAGTGCGCGTTTATATAACAGGGGTGGTGTTTAGAGATTCTGACCAATTGCAAACATGGACAAACCTTTCAGAGCAGTGTATTTTACCATGGAAGAGCAGACTATTATCCCTCAAAAATACGAGGAATTTAAAATAAAATTCAGACTAAAAGCAACAATGTTGCTGCAGCAAAAGCCGGGAAGAAATGCTGGCTGAAAATTACCGACTCTGTTAATGTGTAAGTTCGTCAGATTATCCAATATTAATTAATGGGACAATATAAACTGACAGCACTCAGATCACTGTATTACAGCACAAACATTTGTGGGAATGCTTTATTTACGTCATATTTCCCAGTTCTTTAAATGATCCGCTCCCATGTGACAGAGTTTCATGTTGGAATATCAATTCCTCCATCATGAATGCACGGATAATTGTGCGTTCCATAACTCAATGGTTCTGTACTTATGTGTGAAAAAGAATTATCACTATTATTAACCTGCATTTCAGAAGCAACCCCAGGGCAGCTAAAATGATTTGGGAGCAAGTAAAGAACAAATGTAAAAAACATAAATCAGAGCAGTCAATGACAAGGCTTCATTACTGTATCTGTTGTATGGATGAAAGGAGCACAATTCATCTGATATTCAGCTGACATGTATCTTAGTCCATTTGTTGAAAATCTGTACCTTTGTTACAGTATGTCATCAGGAAAGTCCAACGGTTTGAATCTGTCCCTAAAGACTCTTTCTCTGCTAAGCGCTCTAACCATGCACCAACATCAATGGGATCTTCTAATAATGGGCAGGCCATTTTTCATGAGATCTGATTGGTCAGGAGGTGGCGCTTTTATACTCGCTGATATCTTATCCAGAACATGACCTGCTCTGCAGCAGGTTAGATGTTCAGCGTCGGTTGCTGCGGTGATACAGCTTGGTAACAAGTGAACCAGCGTCCTAGTACTGAAAATCCAGAGTTAACCCTGAAGTTACCCCGATAAGAGACAATCCAGCTTTGTAGTACAGGCCTCTGGTAGTTCATTTTTCTATCCTAGTATTTTCTTTTTTTCTTATGTATAAAAAGGAAGAAAATCAGCAACCTAAAAACAGACCAACAAAACAGTCATTTTCATTAGTCTGGACATCAGTCTGTTATGATTCTATAGATAAAACCTCATATTATACAATCAATGTGAAGAACATTGCTCTTGTTGTGGCTAAATATAACACTGGGGAAGACAAAGCAGTGATGAAAGACTGATTTCCACTTGAAGCTGCAGAAGTTGCCTCGTGGTGTCTCTTGATTAGAACAGGTGTGCTGGCCAATCAGCAGGTACCTACAAGTCAGCTGCTCCTCTTCTCCCTCATTTGAACCAACACCCGCCTGGTGAGAGAAACTCCAGTCGGTACATGAGAGTAATACCAGGAGAAAAGCTGTTTGTTGGATTTACTGCAGGATGGAACATAAAACACAGAGTTGACGTCATTCAGCTTCCACACGAGCTTGAAAAGTCCTCCACGAAGGTCAGAAACAGTTTCAGGTTCATGTTGAGCTGAATGGCTGTCAAGTGTAGCCTGTTGGTTTGGGTTGCTACTGGTTACCAGTAAAAGCTTTCCTTAAATAATCTCTCTCATTGCTGAAGCAGGAGTTTATAGTTTTGTTGCCAGTTATCACAATAAGCTGTTAAATGTGCTCTGGTACAGCCTTTACAGAAACGGGAACTTAAGGAGTTGCTGCCCTAAAAAGAATGTAGTGTTCTGGCAATGGAGTTTAATTTAGTAGCTTCTAATGATGTAAAAATGTCAAGAATTCATATCAGTTATGGAGCAGTTTACAGCAGCAATGAACCAACCATGTAAGGTGATCAACAGGTGTGCTGATCAATGACAGAGCAGCAAGTTAAAAAGCATCTTCACTTTGAAGACTTTTCTTCAATAGCGTGTTGGAGCAGAACATTTTTTAATGCTTCTGTTAGAAACAGAACAAAACACAGAAAACATCAAGTTGACAAAAGAAAACATAAGAAGGGAACAAAAACTCCAGTTTACACTAAATAAGGAGAAAGAAACTAAAAGTTTGAAAAGTTTAAGAATAGTTTTGGTTGTTATGTAGCAATGAGACATAAACACATCCCATTTCTTAAGTCTTAAGTAAATGTGTGAAACCTTCACTTCATCTCAGCAGAAATGTTGCACCAGCTTGCATCATAACTCTGCTTCTATGGACTTTTTTCTTTTGTAGCAGCTTTTTAAAACGAGATCCTAGATCCAATTTATCCTCCTCATTTATGAAGAATCTGACAGCTTTCCAGCCTTACATTTAGAGGGTGGCCGCTGTATGACCCATTTGATATACTGACCACTCAATAGTCCATCTGACATTCTGGTTCCCCTCCTCACCAGTTGGTGGTGCTAACGCACCAAATCGCTGCCCACCGCCAAGAAAACAGGAGGAAGTCATTTCATCTACATCAGTGGTCCCCAACCTATTTTCCTTGAGGACCCCCTTCATGCAAATACTAAAAAGCCATGAATCTTTTTATCTGATAGAAGATGTGTGACTTGGAAACTCTGAAGACTGAGCCCTAAAAATAAAAGCTAAAACTCAAGTTTCTCTACTGGAATAAAAAGCTGAAGCTACTGAGTAAAGGCTGGATGAAGGAAGTGGGATGGAAATGAAATGTTCTGCATGTGATAAAATAGCAAATGCTGCATCTTCATCCATCTTCAGCTGTTTCAGGCTAAATGAAGCTCACATCTGTTAGAACTTGTATCCCAGTCGTGCACCATGCTGTCTGTGCACCACAACGTAGCTTTAATGTTAGATCTGGCTTCAATTAGTCCGACACAAAAACCTGATTTCTTTTTTTTCCTCTTCTCCAGACAGTTGAAGCTGATCTACGACCAGTAAGTCCCACTGGGGTTTTCCTCCTCCTGGTCTTGTTGGGCCTCCGTGCCATGGCTGTGTGCATTGTCTCAGCCACCGTCCTGACCCCCCCATCTCTGCAACATGGCTTCTGTCATTTCATTTCTGTCCAGTCTGCTTTTCCATTGAAGCTGCATTAATGTGGAGGCTTCATCACAATGAGGGCGGAGCTTATTTAGTTGTTTTGGTGCGGAGCTTATTTAGTTGTTTTGGTGCAGTAACTTTTTCCTCCTCGGTAGATCTCCACACGGTGAGCCTTATTTTTATCTCCTTTATTCTGAGCCTTGCTCTTCCCTCACACATCTTCTACAAACTCTTCCACATCTTCTCTCATATATAAACTGTTAGAATAACTTTCCATTCAGTCGTCTCACATCCAGAATGAGAAAAACTTTATTAATCCCAGAAGGAAACTGTGCTCCTTAAACAAGGAGCTGCACTGAGAGAAAAGGAGACAGAAAATAGAGAAATCAGAGTGAAATTAGAAGAAGCTGCTGGAATTAAATGAAGAAATAAAAAAGTAAAACAAAGACATGAAAACACACATTCTCTCGTTAACTCTCTTGCGCGTGCAGTCTTAAAGTTTCTTGGTGAAGTAAAATCTAAATGTGAAGTTTTTTTTTTGTATGTGCGTCTATCCATTGATCCGATCGGTGTGGATTCATTTAGGAATGGATCCATTTCCTCTTTGGAAAATCTTCCATTCTTTTGTATTTAAAAGTCAGATCTAAAGCTGCTTCCTGCTTCTTCTTAAATTCTGCTGTTTTACGTGGCTGCTGTGCCATGTTTGAACCTTGTTGCGTCGTCTAATAGTCCCGTATAAATGCCGGCTTGGATGTATGTTAGTTTTAATCTACCAAAGGTAAGTTGTGTTTTATTATTCTACTGTGGAGTGGACGGCTGCCGTGCCACCACTTTGGTTTCCGTGTGTGTGTCTTAGTCTACCATTAGTCCTTCTTGCATCAGTTATTCTACAATGATGCTGAAGCCTTCGTACAGCACAATGATCCGTCTTTTGTTCCACTTCACTACACAAACGTTTCCACTCCACATCTTTCCACTACTTTCTAATCGTGTCTCGTGGCCACCGCGCCATAATTGTTGCTCTAATGATGACTTGCTACATATGTTCATCCAATCAGCCTGTTGCATTAAGTTCAGTCCTCATTGTGGTAAAAGCAGCTTCAGTTTCTCTGTTTCTAGAATGTGGATGCTGTCAGGTCTTTGGTCTGACAGCATCTCCTCCCTTTGTTTATCTAGGGGCAGTTAATGGTGCTTCCCTCAGCCTGGTGGCCTATTCTGGCTCGTCATGTTGTGGGGGGGCAGCACTTTGAAGACTCTATGTTGGTCAGAGCTGCGGCTACTTTACTGGTGTTCATCTGGTGGAACATGGCTTGTTAGACTATGATGGGATGTGTGATCTTTACTCTGGATTTAATAGATTTTATCTCCACTAGTGTCAGACTGGTCACCTTGTTGTTATTCTGGAAGAAGCAGAGGATTGTTGTGTAGATCTCTAAGTAGTTTTATTACCTTTTCCTCAAGCTGGCAAACCAGTCTGATCCCAGTTTGCATGTTTGTGCCATAATGTAAGAGCTTGTTGGCTAAAAGAGTCGTGGCAACTTTGCCATTAAGGTTAAAAGCTGAACTCATACTGAGGACTGGAAGATTTGCTTCTGGAGGTTCAGTATTGATCATAAATGTGTCTCACTGACCTTTGTTCAGGTGGAGAACTATGGAAGAGTAAGTGGATATTTGCAGCAGAACGTCCTGGTTCTGCTACTTAGCACAGAGGATGGTTTAGTGCTAATATTGCTGTTCTTCAGCAGCATGTCGGCTTCTCTAGTTCACCACTCCCAACTATCAGATATCTGATATCAAGAATGGATCCTATTCTACAACGAACACAAACACATCTGATCTGCAGGATGAGTCGTTTCATCCTATTAGTCAGAATTACAGAACAGGTGATGTGAGCTAAACTCTAGATGCTAAATGGAAATGTAAAATGGATTTACTCTGGTCCCATTAATGTTCCTTAATGGTTTCTATGTTAGAAAGCAGAAAGAGGTTGGGGTCCCTGAAATGTCTCATTCTTACACATGCAGCTGCAGCAGCTTCTAAAAGCTGTTAAACATCCCTGAGTACCTTGTAGTAATTCCAGCTGGATGGATAAAAGCAGGAATTTCATTGTGGGGGGGCTTATTTAACAATATCTAGTTCATAAATGACAACAAATATATTGAATGTAAAAGTGTGAAACCTTCATGAAGCTGGAAGGAGTTTGTAAGCCTGCATTTGCTTAAAAAGCACAAAGCAGCATTTTTCCTGCTTTCTGTACAAATCCTTATCACACAATGCAGCAATCACAAGATCAGACGTCTAAAGGCAGGAACACGTTAATCCCACTTTTCATTCCTACAATCCTTCCTACACATTCATATACGCCTCCATCTGTCCATTTGATGGCTTTGGACTCATGTTGGAGTGTGTGCATTTTCATTTAGATCTACTAAACGTGAGTCCTTTTCCTGGTTTTAAATGCTGCTATGTTACTTGGCCCCTGTGCCGTGGTTTGATCCCTGGCTCCTCCACCATGGTGAACCATTTCTCCCTGAAGACCACATCAGTCCGTACTTAACGAGTCCGTTTGTTGCTCCTGCATCGTTGCCGTTTTAGAAGAATGTTGGAGCAGAAACGTTTTCATGAGTATTTAGGTGGACACACATCAAGCTGTTAAACTGACAGCTTTTCAGCATCTGTGAACGGCTGTATGAGACACTAGAAGTGGATTTTCTGAACCAGAACCTACACAAACAAGGCCAGTGGTCCTGCTCAGCTAATGGGAATAATGGTAGAATGCAACACTTCATATCTGAGGGCTCAAGAGGTTTGACCATTTTCTATCCTTTTCTACCTGAAGATGCAGCAACAACTCCTGATTCAAAGATGTTCAGCTGTGCAGCTGCAGAGATGAGGGAACGTGTCAAAGGTTCACGCTGCTAGTTGTGTGTTGAGAAGACGAGATCCAGCTGCTTTCAAGCCTTGTAGAAAGTAAAGTGCTGGTGGAAAAGGAGTGTACTGAGTTCCTGTGGATGAACGGGATGTTTGGGATGTGGAAGTGTCCCACAGAAGGAGAGTGGTGGGATCATCATGTTCTGAGACTCGCAGATGTTCAAGTCCAGGAACAAAAGCTCAGTTCAAGCTTGGAAACTGTGGATCTGTGAGATCGGAGTAAAAGCATTTAAGACCAGGACCTGAGAGGCCCACCAGACTTCTGAGTCTGTCTAATAAAACCTGCTGATCTACTGGATCAAAGGCGGCACTAAGATCCAGTAGAACCAGGACTGGAAGTTTCTGTGGGTCCAAGTTCCACCTGAGGTGGTTAACAATTTTTAAAAGGGCGTCTCGGTTCTGTGGTTGGTCCTAAAACCAGATTCAGATCCTTCTAAAATATTCTGTTTATTCAGAAACTTGTGTAAGTGAATAAAAAGAACTTTTTCTATCATGTGAGTTAAAAGCGGTGAGTTGGATACAGGTCGGTAGTTCTCCAGAAGGTTTGGGTGTAAATTCCTCTTCTTCAGAAGGGGCCTCACCAGTGCTGTTTTACAGGCAGATGGGAAGACGCCCGTCTGAAGGAGGACCTCACCACGTCTACAAGCTCACGCTCAAAGAAAGCATCACATGTTTAAAGTGATGTGGGAATGGATCTAAAAGGCAGCTTGTTGGTTGAGTTGGGAGAAAACTGGAGCAGCATCTCTGCATCAACCAGGACAAACTCTCCAGTGTTTCCTCGGGTAAAAACAAAGCTTCAGGTCTGTTAAGATCAACATGTCGCTGAGATAAAAACTGGATCTAATAGCATTGATTTTACTTCTGAAGTGGTCTGCAAAGTCCTCACATGCAGCATGTGATGCTGTCATGGAGGACTTGTTCAAATCTGGGTTTATTAAAAGATGTGTTGTTTTAAAAAGGAATCTGGGATTATTTTTATTGTGTGGAATCAGATGAAAAGTGGAGCGTTCTGGCCTGTTTCACTGCTTTATTGTAAACTCTGACTTGTTCCTTCAAACTTTCTAAATGAAAAGTTCATCTTGATTTCCTCCGTTTCCTCTCTGCTCTCCTGCAGCTTCTTTCCAGGTTTCTGGTTTCTTCGTTTCTCCGCGATGGTGTGAGTTTGGATCTTCTAGTTCTGGTTTTAAGTGGAGCTGCAGCATCAACGGCTGACTTCAGTTTCCTGTTAAAATCATCTACAATAAAATCACACTTTTATTCTAGTGTAGCTTTAAAAATGTGTGTATAAAGAATAAAACGTGTTGCTGACTAAATATGAGTTCAGCTTTTCTTCATCTCCTCACAAATGGTCTTGGTGATGTGCATGTATGTGTCCAGCTGGGAAGCCAACACCTCCACATTGGGAAGTTTGGGAAGGAAGGAAACTTGTGCATCTCTTTGAACCTCCAGGAGGAGAGGACAGATTAGTGGTGCAGCCTGAACATGACTGAGTGGGATCTTTTCAGGCAGGTGTAACACCTGCTTCTCAGCGAACACATGCAGTGAGGTGGCGGCCAGCTTCTCCACGGCATCCAGGAAGACGTGGAGCTTCTCCAGACCTTCCAGAGTGTCCTTCAACACTTCAGCAGCTCCTTCTCCAGCTCTGCACACTTGCTGTCTGCAGACATCTGAGTGAATCTGCTCTTCATAAACTCCAGGAAGGCCTTACCTTTATTCTCTGCCTGCTTAATATGGCTGAACTCTGCTCCATTTAGTCAGCTCTGTCTTTAACTCTGTTCCCTCCCTTCCTTCCACTTAGGATCCTTTTCACACAATTCTCTTCTTCTGCTCATGTCACTGAAGGAATCTGAGGCCAAGCTGCACAAGGTTTTCTTTACTTTCTGTCTGGAGGACAAAAATAAATCCTGTCAGTCTTTTTTTCTGCTGTAAAAATCTTTGTGTGAAGAAAAGGAAAAGAAATGAACACTGGGAGAATTGCTCCCAGCAGATTTCACCGGTAAAGATGTGGAACATGCAAACATGGGAAAGACAAATTCTCCCCTTTCTGCTCATATCAGACGTCTGCTTATCACATGATTTCAGTTTGAAGTTTGTTTCCATTTAAAATGAGTTTCCAGCAACAAGCTGCTGTTTCAGGGGTGAACTAGAAGTGTTTTCATTTGTTCTCTGAAGGTCTTTGTCTTCAGAAGATAGAAGCCTAGACTGGCCCAACCTGCAGCAGCTACATCTCCACATCTGGAGGAAAAGATGGACTTTTCTTCTCATTCTGGCTTTTATCTCAATAGATGAAAGTCAGGAAGCAGATAACAGGATAAACGAGCTTATCTAGTAAAAAGCAGCTTAATGTGGAGAAACCAGCATCAGAAGGAATATTTGGAATCAAGCCGCTCTCGTACAACTAAACAGCATAAAAATCTCTGTGGAAAAAGTCTTTGTTCCAATGAAATTCTTGCTGCAGAGAACAGTTTCTTTCTGTGTTGCACTAATGTGAAGGTTCCCAGTTTCCACTGCAGCCAGTAGATGCTAAATAAAGCCTAGAAGCTAATAATGGATGAAGTGGTAAAAACACAGGAGCGTTCCTGTTTCCATCTGATGTTTTCATCTTAAATCAGCTGCTGAAGCTGTAAAATGTCTACAAATATACATCTGCTGTATCAGCTCTGATGTCTGATGATGCTGCAAACACTTCACTTCTCTGCTCATCACTAATAGATAATAGATAAAAATAGAGACTCAATATCCAGCACAGAAGAAGTAAACCTTCTTCTTTACAACAACACTGTTAAAGTTTAGATTCTTTAAAAAATGACCCTCACTGCTCATTTAATACATGGCAGCATTCATTTAATGTTTCTATTAATTATTAATCACCTTTAAGAATTTGGTGAAGTTGTTTCTAGAAAGAAAGGTCATGTGATTAGTTAGAAAAACAAGTTCAGATATAAAACTTGTTTAAATCAGGGATTTGTTCTTGATATTTTTACTTTTTTCTATTTTACCTCTTTAATGAACCATAGAACTATTGTATGTAAATGTTTGTATATTCTGTAAAACATCCTGTAATACATGGAAACGCTCACTATTCCATTTTTACACACATGGAAACATGACTCAGCAATATTTTTACCAGGTAAATAAGACGTTTAGAAAGAAGTTTCCACTGCTAGGTCTGCCAGAAATCTGCTTTTTATTCCTGCACATGGATTCTATTATTGGTATCAGGACGTCTTTACTAAATGAAAAGTCCAGGAAGCCGTTCTTTCCCAGTATCACTGATATTTCCATGTTAGCTTTGTGTGGATAAACCCTGATGTGCTCGGCTGAATTGAGCTTTTCCATCATCTTGTTCCCACCGTCTGTTCCTGGCTTCAGGTCGGAGCTGGAAAATAAAACAACAGTGTAATAAGAGCCAGTAATTCATTTAACACTGACTGTTAAAAGTCCTTGTTAGTCTCACATCAGATCAGCAGCTTCACTTGCTGCTTCTTTCTTTATGCTAAACCAACAAACCACACCTACTTCTGGTTTCCATTTTCCAACAAGTGGCCACGTTTTCTTTTAAAGCGTCATTCAAGTGTTTTTAGTGTGTCAGTAAAACTTTATTTATACAGCAGCTCTCAAGACAGAAAATCACAACGTGCTTCATAAGAGCCGACAACGTAAAAACAAAGAAACAAGGAATAAAAAGCAGATTTAAAAGATGTTTTTAACTGACTTTTAAAAGCCACCACAGAGTCCACCATCTCAAGTCCAAAGGAGGAGAGATCCAGAGTCTGGGGGCCACTGAACAGAAGCTCCGCCTCCTTTAGTTTTTAACTTTGTATGGGCCCATCAGCAGGCCCTGGTCACAGGACCTCAGGGACCTGCAGGAGACTCGGCTTCAGAAGCCCTCTGATAGAGGCTGGTGTCTGTCCATGAAGAGATCTCCAGGTCTGGAAAAGAACCTGGAATTCTCTCTGGAATAAACCGGAAGCCAGTGCAGCTGCATCAAGATCGGAGTCACATGAGGAAACTTGGAGGATTTATCAGAAGCCTGGCAGCAGCATGTTGGACAACGTGGAACCGTTCTAAAGAGGTTTAGCTCAGACAGGTGTGTAGTCCATCACAAGGATCCAATCCTGATGGAACAGAAGCAGGAAGAATGATTTGAATAACTTTATTTATATAATCAGACCAGACTGAACCATCTGATCCACAAAGCCAGTAATGTTGGGATTTCTTCATCATTTCCAGCAACAGAAGCAGCAAGGATACGTTGCTGGAAATGAGCGTCTTCTAGTATTTATTGATGCAGAATGCAGCCCCAACGGACACAAGCCAGAGTTCTCCTCGTGCCAGAGCCAAGCCGGGATAACTGCAAAGACATCCGATGTAAAAGCAGATCAACATGCAGATGAGTTTAATGTCTGATGGAGGCAGATGCTTCGCTGTGGGGACAGTGAGCAGCCAGAGGGAAAAGCTAGTAGTGTCTAGTGATGTATAATAGCTGGTGTCTACATCAGCAGGACTTTACTTGGACACTTAAACTCTCACATCTCTATAGCTGCTCTGCTGAGAGCATGTTGAGCAGCTGTATCAGTGTTAGTAGCCGTACTGCTGTTACACACTGCCAACACCTGCAGAGAGCTGAAGATGCTGGAAGATCAGCATGAAATACATTAAAACAGGCTCAGGTTCTCACAGGCTGCATGGATTCTACTTTAGTCCTTTTAGACATTTTATTCTCTTTTTTAAGTTGCATTGTGTTTTTTTCCTTTATGTAGCATCAAGGGGGCACTAATCAGAGAGGTAAGCCAAGCCAACTTTATTTATAAAGAACTTTAAAACAGTAAGTACTGAGCAAAGGGCTGAACAGTAAGAACACATCACACCTTTAAAAAGACATAAAATAAATGTAAAAACATCATTAAACAATGTAAAATAAGACCACAACTAAAACAATAAAAACCAGATGAAGTCCAATAAAACTAAGATAACATGATCTCCGGAGTCTGTGGCTAAAAGAAAGTCATTAAAAACCCTCAGTAGTGCCGACTCTGTGCTCTTAAGAGACTTAAAACCAGACTAGAAAACCTTTAAAATATTATTTCCCTCTAAAAACTCTTTCAGCTGTTTGGAAACTATTTTCTCTACATGTTTTAAATAAAATGAAGTTTGGGAATTGGTGTAAAACTGGACAGAACGTTGGGATCAAGGCGAGGCTTTTTTATTAATGGCTGCACTGCTGTATGTTCCCAGCTTCTTGGGACCAACCTGAGGACCAGCTGCTGGTAATAACAGCCAGAACATGTGGTCCCAGAGTGGAATTGACCTCTTTACATAAACCAGGAGGAAGGACGGGGATAAGGGAACCCGAGGGCTTCAGATGATCAACAATCTCTGGTAAGAAATCTAAGATCCAGGTTCAAACTGATGGAAGACGCAGGACAAGAGCCAGAGGCTGATGGATAGGAGATAGGAGGAGACATCTGAGCCCTGATGTTAGCCACTTCATCCACAAAGAAACTCCAACATTTCTCACCAGCCTCAGATGAAGCTTCACTGACAGTCTGAGGAGCATGAAGAACAACATGTGTTGTGTTAAAAGGATGTGGGGCTTATTGGAGTCTGACAGAATAATAACTGACAGATATTTTCTTTTAGCATCTTTTATAGCTGCTGATAGCGAAGTCAACAGTCCTTTAACATGTGAAGTGCCTCCTGGAGCTCGTCCTGCTTCCAGTTTCACTCGGCTTTGCCACGTTCACGACTAACAGCAGCAGTTTTTCATCCAACCAAGGCTCACGTTTAGTTTTTGGCTTACATGGGTTGATGGCGACCTGGTTCCTGGGGTGTGCGACTGGAACATTTGGGTGTGTGCTGGCTTACGCTGGGTGGTTGTCTGGGGGGGCCTGGTTCTCCTAGGTATGGTGCGAGCCCTCTGCCTTTGTGGGGTGGGGTGGCCGCCTCTGGGCTCCTGGGGCCCTGCGCCCTCCGTTCGGCCCGTCCTGGGTGGCCGGTCCCTGGGACCTGTGCCCCAAGACCACGGGGGACTCTAGCTGGGGCTCTCCTCTGCCGCCCTTCAGGTGGGGCTGGAGTTGTCTTCGTGGTGGGGTGGCATGGGTTGGTGCTCCGGGGCTGCTGCTGGGGGCCCGGGTCTCTGGGCTGCCCTGGTCTGCCTCTGACCTCCGTGGAGGCGTGGTCGCATTTGCACCATCTCACTCACCACTCTTCATCACTGATCACTCCTTATTCCTCATCCTCTGCATGCTGACACAGTCACTGAGTTGTCCAGTGGTATTATATACTAATACATATTTTTTTCTTTGTTTTTTTACTGTGAGTTTGTATCTGGTCGGTGTTGTGCTACCTTTGTGATATGTCTTCTTTATTTGGTTATTATTTAAAAACTCTAAATGACTAGCAGCTCTGTTGTTTTCAGTAAAAGTTGTAGGACATTTTCTGGTGTGTTCATGTACAAGTGTAAGAGATTATTGTCTGGTGATAGTTTGGATTGAAGGGTCGTTGCTTCTGTCTGTGGTGTTTTTGTCTCCTCTTTCTTCTTTCTTCTTTCCCTTTTGCTTTTTTTTTTTTTTTTGCTGTCTTCCTTCTTTTTCTGTCCCTTCCAGTCAGGTCCAGCAAGATTACATAGATTCCATGATTCATAGTAAATAAATAAGTAAATGATTCAGATTATCAAGAGGAGCCTTATACCCATAATCCTCCTTTTGGCGGAGCAAATTTGTTCAGCACAACACAGCAACCAGATTATCATTCTGCTGCTATGATGCTGGACAGGACAGGTTGAAAAAAAAAAGACTGGATAAGTAGGGCATTATTCAGAGGCAACAAAGGTACACCAGCAGAAAACATGCAGACTGCAGCTCTATGTGCTTAGTGTGTGTGAGAAAGAGACAGCATAATTGTGTGTGTGTGTTAATTAAATAGTTCTAACTTGAGTGTGTGATGCTTTGTGTTTTGTCGTGGAAACATTTTGTGTTACTTGATGCATGAAAAGTGCTTTATAAATAAAATGGGATTATTTTTTACACACAACTCCCACCTGAACACACACGTATGTGATGATGTGATCAGACGACCTGTTGGTTCAGAGCGTAAAGGTGGAACATCTCCATCATCATTGTTTGGCTCTGAACTGGTTTCCAGGTGATTGTGTGGTTTTCATGGTAAAGTCGGGGCTTTTGTGAACGTAGTTTGAATTTGTTGGGTTTGTGTTTGTGAGAAAATGGTGGAGGTTTCAGGGAATGTTGGTAAAAACTGTAGCTCAGTTTCCCTCTTTATCCTCTGAACACACTGACATAGAAGGGTGTTTTCCACATTTCCCAGTCAGCTGATCCATCATCCAGAAGAAGAGGCAGGAGAACATGGCTGCCTGAACCGAACCACACATCCACCAGATGTGGCCCCAATCTGCTGATTACATCACTTCCTGCTGGAGCTGATCCAGAAGGAAGAAGTGGTGGAGCAGAGCCAATGTGGCTGTACAGGTGTCTGGATCAAACTGGGATCCCTCCTCCCCACACCCCCCCAAAGATCAATTACTAATCTGATCACATTCTACTTTCATACGAGACGAGTTAAATGATGATGGAAATTAAAGAACCAGACAGGTGATGTGTGGATTTCCAGATGAAAACAAGACTGATGAGAAAAATCTGACACTTTAGGATTAAACTGACTAAAACATGTCAGTCTTGTTTCTGTAAGACTGTAAACTGTAAAGAGGAGGAGAAAGATCTGACGTTGCTCCTCCTACCTGTCCTCCTCCTACCTGCCCTCCTCCTACCTGTCCTCCCTCCATCACAGGTAGAAATGTGACTCATTCCAGGAAGCAGCTCACCTGTGTATCAGTGGAGATTCTTCTTCTTCTTCTTCTCTGAACAAACTGTAAGTGTGAACTTTCCTCTTTGTTTCTGGAATGTTTGGAGAACGTGTTCACTTCTGATTTCAGCTCCAACTTTGATCTCTGCTGTTTGAAGACAAATCTACATGATGATCAGATCGTTATTTCTCTGAGGATCAAACTGTGGTTTTGTTGATGTGTAATGAGGCAGGAATGTGGCTCTACAGAACAACTTGAACTCCGACTTTCTCTCCGTGTTCACAGTAAAAACAGTCAGGCAGGTTTTTCATGTTTTAAGTTTTGTGTTGCAACATTATTTCCTGGATTATAATCCACCTTCACCTTGTTTCACATAAACAGCTCCAGTTACAACAACGTTGGGACTCTGTGTAAAAGTGTGGAAAACCAGAATTCACTGATTTATAAACCTCATCAGGTCATATTTTATTCCCAGTAGAAGATAAACAACATGGCAGATGATGAAACTGAGACATTTTATCATGTGATGGAAAATATGAGCTGATAGTGAATCTGATGCAGCAACACATCTGGAAAAAGTAGTTCCAGGGTGATGTTCAGCATGGTGTAAAATGTAGTTCCAGGGTGGTGTTCAGCATGGTGTAAAAAGTAGTTCCAGGGTGAAGTTCAGCATGGTGTAAAAAGTAGTTCCAGGGTGATGTTCAGCATAGTGTAGCATCTCTTCTTCTAACATGTCTGGAAACGTCTGGGAAGTGAGGAGACCAGTTTCTGGAGTTTTAGGAGAGGAATGTTGTCCCATTCTGGTCTGATGCAGGATTCTAGCTGCTCTACAGTCCTGGACCTTGGTTGCTGGATTTCTGCTTCCATGATGCTCCAGATGTTGTGTACTGTTGAAAGGTCTGGACTGCAGGCAGGCCAGTTCAGCAGCCGGACTCTTCTCCTGTGAAGCCATGCTGCTGTGGTGGATGCAGGATGTGGTTCAGCATCGTCTTGCTGAAATCTGCAAGGTCTTCCCTGAAAGAGACGTTGTCTGGATGGGAGCAGATGTTGCTCTAAAACCTTCTTGTACTTTTCAGCAATGATAGAGCTTCACAGATGTGGAAGCTGCCCACGCCATAGGCACTAATGCAGCCCAATCCCATCAGAGATGCAGCTTTTCACCTGTCCACTGATAACAAGCTGAATGCTCCCTCTCCTCTTTAGTCTGAAGGACACGCTGTCCATGCTTTCCACAAACTAGTTAATTTTCATCCAGGTTTCCACTTTGCCTCAGACCATTTAAAAAAAGCTTTGGTCCAGAGAAGATGGAGCTGGTTGTGGATCCTGTTCACATCTGGCTTCTTCTCTGCATGTTGGAGCTTTAACCTGCATTTGTGGGTTTCAGGGTGAACTGTGTTCACAGACAGCGGTTTCTGGAAGTCTTCCTGAGTCCATGCAGTGGTTTCCAGTAGAGAATCATGTCTGCTTTTAATGCAGACGATCACCAGCATCCACCCTTGTCCCATGCATACAGAGATTCCTCCTGATTCTTTCAGTCTGTGGATGACATTATCATCTGCAGATCAGGGATCACAGACTCTGACCCTTGAGGGCTACTGTCCTCCAGGTTTTAGTTTAGTACATAAAAGTCAGTCTTACCAACAACAAGGTTTTGACCTCCATCATGTTTACATGAACTTTACTCTGCAGCTCATTTAGAGCTGCCAGAATCAGTCCATTTATCCACTGATCAGCAGAAAGTCTACTGACTGCTCACACATGTGGGGAAACTAAATATCTGAAAGGGTTTTTAACAAAATGCTGCTCATCACAAAACATCAGCTTCATCTCTGGAATTTATTCCAAACATTTTACAAACAAAACGTCACTTTTCTGAAAAATGATCAACATGTTGGTCAGAAATGAAAAGAGATGTTTGGTGGAGCTTTAATTTAAATCCATGTTGAATCTGCTGAGTAAGAACAGACGAGTGGTTGTAACTGGGGAGTAAAACGTCCTGCTGATAGAAGTCCAGCAGCTGAAGGCAGCTTCCTCTTCCTCACTGCTGTCTGACTGCATCCATCTGACTCTGAGATGAAGCAGAAACTCAGAGCCAATCAGAGGAGGAGCAGCAGATGATGGAAAGGAGGATTTCAGTTGATGTTCAGATGAATGATGTGTGTTTCCTCTGCAGGTGAAGGTAGAAAGTGTGTGTGAGCTGATGTGAATCCAGCATCATGGATCAGGACAGAGAGGAGGGAGTCCCTCCCTCTAAAACCACTCAGAGGTGAGATGTCCATCTCTAACTGTCCATGACTCTTCTCCATGTCAGAGATCACAACTCACATCACCAAACATCTGGATTCACAGGAACCAGCCTGGCCCTGGCCCTGGCCCTGGCCCTGGACCTGGACCTGGACCTGGACCTGAACCTGAACCTGGACCTGGACCTGGACCAGAACCCAGCTGTGTCTCCATGAAGAGCGGCCGGTCGATTGATTTTTTTTTGGATTTCAAAACTGGTGTTTCCTCAGACCAGCAGTGAGTATCAGAGTCCAGTGGAGGTTGGATCAGGTTTCAGATGAAAACCAGTTTCAGGTTCATCATTTCTGGACGTCTCTGCTGAGACGAATCTGCAGCATCATGATCGTCATGTGAAAGATTTGATTTGTCTTCCAGATTCTTCTGCAAACTAAATGTTGAACAATTTCAGAATTCAGCTGTGAAATTATTAAACCATCTTTTTTCACAGGAAGCAACCTGGACCTGGACCTGGACCTGAACCTGGACCTGAGCCCAGCTGTTTGTCCTTTAAGAGAATGTCGATGGATCCTCCTCTTTATTTTAAATCAGAGCCACAGAGGTGAGCTGTGTGAAATTGTTGCATCAGTTTAGTTTTATTTCATCTTTTGTTTCAACTCAATAATAATAATAATAATAATAATAATAATAATAATAATAATAATAATAATAATAATAATAATAAAGGATATCTTCAGTATTTAAGGTGAAATATCCAGATGAAGCTCTAATAATAAACATGTGAGTTTTATTAAATATTTCTTGTGAGCTGAGAATAATCAGGAGGATTCTGTCTCAGTGCAGGAAACATAGAATCTCCATAATTCAACTTTCTCATCTGTGGAACGTAGAAGCAGACGAGAGTTTTTCCTCCTCTGGAAAAAGGAAACAGATTCTGGACGTTTTCCAGAAGTTCAGGAGATTCTCTGAACCTCAGTTACTAAGTGACCTGCAGTCAGTTTGGCTCCTCACAAACACACCAAACTTTTTCTTAGTGGAAAACTCCAACATCAAACACATTTATACTGGGAGCTGCCCAGTCTAACCAGTCTCATCCAAGCACACACTGGCTGTGGCTGCCTTGCTCCAGGGCACCTCAGCACAGAGCTTCATGAAGGTGTTGGTGAGAGCTTCCTAAAAGCTGAAAGCAGCTTCTCCATGTGACAGAATGTGATGTGATTCTTCCTGATTCCTCCACAGAGTGGACCAGCAGAGCTCAGAGCTTCCCAGTGGTCAGTCTGCCCAGCAGCATCAAACACAGCTGGACTCCATATTTATGGTCTGTACATGTACAACAACTACTTTTCCATCTCTTCTGTCCACATCATCTCCATGCTGACCTTTGTAGACCAGTGGATTGTCAGTGTGTCCAACATGGATCTGATGTTTGGCTCCATGATTTCAGTCTGATTGTGTCCTTCATATCGTTTCTCTTCCAGCTGCTGGAGGACAACATGATCACTTTCATGAAGAAGGAGCTGAAGAAGTTCCAGAAGCTTCTGAGTCCAGATTACCCAGAATGCTCAGTGTTGGAGGGTGAGGATGAGGAGCAGAGGAAGAGCAGCAGAGAGGCGTTAGTGAAGATCACAGTGGACTTCCTGAGGAGGATGAAGCAGGAGGAGCTGGCTGAGCGTCTGCAGAGCAGTAAGAGGATTTCTCTAAAGATTGAAGCTGCTGGATAAATGACACATTTACTGATGTCTCAACACATGAACATCACATATTCACATCCTCATTCCTCAGAGGCTTCAAATCTTTACTGACTCTTCTTATTTCTTCTTTTCTTTCAGACTACTTTGCTCCAGTTTGTCAACATAAACTAAAATGTGGTCTGAAGAAGAAGTTCCAGTGTGTGTTTGAGGGGATTGCTAAAGCAGGAAACCCAACCCTTCTGAACCAGATCTACACAGAGCTCTACATCACAGAGGGAGGGACTGCAGAGGTCAATGATGAACATGAGGTCAGACAGATTGAAACAGCATCCAGGAAACCAGACAGACCAGAAACAACCATCAGACAAGAAGACATCTTTAAACTCCCACCTGGAAGAGATGAACCAATCAGAACAGTGATGACAAAGGGAGTGGCTGGCATTGGGAAAACTGTCTTAACACAGAAGTTCACTCTGGACTGGGCTGAAGACAAAGCCCACCAGGACATCCAGTTGACATTTCCACTGACTTTCAGAGAGCTGAATGTGCTGAAAGAGAAAAAGTTCAGCTTGGTGGAACTTGTTCATCACTTCTTTACTGAAACCAAAGAAGCAGGAATCTGCAGCTTTGAAGAGTTCCAGGTTGTCTTCATCTTGGACGGTCTGGATGAGAGTCGACTTCCTCTGGACTTCCACAACAATGAGACCCTGACTGATGTTACAGAGTCCACCTCAGTGGATGTGCTGCTGACAAACCTCATCAGGGGGAAACTGCTTCCCTCTGCTCGCCTCTGGATAACCACACGACCTGCAGCAGCCAATCAGATCCCTCCTGACTGTGTTGGCATGGTGACAGAGGTCAGAGGGTTCACTGACCCACAGAAGGAGGAGTACTTCAGGAAGAGGTTCAGAGATGAGGAGCAGGCCAGCAGGATCATCTCCCACATGAAGACATCACGAAGCCTCCACATCATGTGCCACATCCCAGTCTTCTGCTGGATCACTGCTACAGTTCTGGAGGATGTGCTGGAAACCAGAGAGGGAGGAGAGCTGCCCAAGACCCTGACTGAGATGTACATCCACTTCCTGGTGGTCCAGACCAAAGTCAAGAAGGTCAAGTATGATGGACGAGCTGAGACAGATCCACACTGGAGTCCAGAGAGCAGGAAGATGATTGAGTCTCTGGGAAAACTGGCTTTTGATCAGCTGCAGAAAGGAAACCTGATCTTCTATGAATCAGACCTGACAGAGTGTGGCATCAATATCACAGCAGCCTCAGTTTACTCAGGAGTGTTCACACAGATCTTTAAAGAGGAGAGAGGACTGTACCAGGACAAGGTGTTCAGCTTCGTCCATCTGAGTGTTCAGGAGTTTCTGGCTGCTCTTCATGTCCGTCTGACCTTCATCAAGTCTGGAATCAACCTGATGGAAGATGAACAAACAGATTCTGTTTGGTCTAAGTTATTAAATAAACCAGAACTACGTCTCCATCGTAGAGCTGTGGACGAGGCCTTACAAAGTCCAAATGGACACCTGGACTTGTTCCTCCGCTTCCTCCTGGGTCTTTCACTGCAGACCAATCAGAGTCTCCTACGAGGCCTGATGACACAGACAGGAAGTAGCTCACAGACCAATCAGAAAACAGTCCAGTACATCAAGAAGAAGATCAGTGAGAATGTGTCTGCAGAGAGAAGCATCAATCTGTTCCACTGTCTGAATGAACTGAATGATCGTTCTCTAGAGGAGGAGATCCATCAGTTCCTGAGATCAGGACGTCTCTCCACAGATAAACTGTCTCCTGCTCAGTGGTCAGCTCTGGTCTTCATCTTACTGTCATCAGAAGAAGATCTGGAGGTGTTTGACCTGCAGAAATACTCTCCTTCAGAGGAGGTTCTTCTGAGGCTGCTGCCAGTGGTCAAAGCCTCCAGCAAAGCTCTGTAAGTACATATATAGCAGAATGTGGAGAAATATACTGCTGCTGTTTGTTCTGAGATCAGAGATGAACACAGGTAAAAGCTCAGTCTCATAGAAATTTGAACAAGTCATAATGATATGGGTGTGTAGATGCTGAGAGTCTCTTTTCAACTATTCTAAAGGAGACTGTCGTTTGATTTTCACTGATCTTCATCTTCTTGAGAGATGTGTCATCAGAAGGGAAAGGTGATGGAGCTTAAAAAGAAGACTAATTACTCTAAAGTTTGTTCCATCAGACATCTAAATATTTGGAACTGTTATTTTTATTTACTCTGGGATCTGATCGGGTTCTACAAAGTTGGGTTCTTTTATTAAATAATTAAATAGAGATTTGAACAGTTTTTTGGGGAAAGTTTCAGGGGAAAAGCTGCAGGACGTCTGAATTAGATCTTCCAAGATCTCTTGAATTTACATCAGAGAATTTGGACATAGAACTGAATGAATTGCAGAATGTGGTTTTCAGCATTTCAGTGAACAAGAACAGCTTTAAGATTCATGATCAAAATTCAGTAACAGAAATCAGACTTTTGTAATAATCAGATCTGACACATCTATATCCACTTCTGATATGTGATATTATGGAAAACCCTGGTCTACATTTTCCTGTCCATTACTGGATTTCAAACAGAATTCATAAGTACTTCGTGATGTAATTCTCAAACTTCCAGATATTTTAAGAACATAACGGGTGTTCTGAACCCTGGGTTGGAACAACTGGTTTACATGATAAATTGATTAATCTTGTTAACTCCAGGAATCAGATCATGATCAGATTGTTGGTGTACATGTAAACAGGCTCATTAATGATGTGAAGTAGTTCCAACATGACAAAGCTCATGCTGTGCTGATAAATGCTAAACTCTATTCCTTACTGACCAGATCTGAGGCCTGTACTACGAAGCTGGATTTTCTTTTATCAGAGTAACTTCAGGGTTTTCTGTACTACCACACTGGTCCACTTACCAAGCTGTATTACCATAGCAACCAACGCTAACCTGCTCCAGAGCAGGTTATGTTCTGGATAAGATATCAGCGAGTATAAAAGTGCCAACTCCTGACCAATCAGATCTCATGAAAAATGGCCTGCCCATTTTTAGAAGATCCCATTAACATTGGTGCACAGATAGTGAAAGGAGAGGTTAGGAGAGAAAGAGTCTTTAGGGACAAATCAACCAGTTGGACTGTCCTGATGACATAATGTACCAAAGGTACAGCTTTTAAACAAATGAGCTGAGATACATGTCATACATGTTTTATTTATTTATTTATTTATTTATTTATTTATTTATTTATTTATTTATTTATTTTTACCCTGTCCTGTCCAGCATCCTAACATACAGAAAGGTGGTCTGTGTGTCATATTTTTCTTGACAGATTTGCTCTACCAAGGGAGACATGTTATATACATGGCTGCCCTTGATATTTTTATTATTTTTATTGTAATCTTATTTTCTTTAGTCTTATATGTCAGTGCCGAACCTGACAGGGAGATAGAGGAAGAAAGAAAGAAAAAAAAGGGAGAAAAGGACAGGATTAAAATATGGAAATAACAGTTGTCTATGCTGCCCAGAACATATCACAAAAAAAAACAACAATATAAACTACCACAGTACTACATGATACCGAAAGAAAGATAGGATTATGATGATATAAAAAATTACAATAGTCATCAAACGTACCTGCAGATAAACGTACCAACACACAAACATCAGCTACATTTAGTGAGAAGCGGATAGAGAGACGAGCACACTTGTGAGCATGCAAGTGTTAACATGCATGTGTGGCCATGCAACAAGGAGGAAATGTGTACCCGCAAGGGGGCCACGATCATGCCGCATCCCGAAGCATCAGCGGGAGACGGGGGGAGCCCGAGGCCCCAAAGGCCAAGCAGGTCCACAGAGTACCAAGCCCGGGACAGCCAAAGCAGACAGAGCAGCGGCCCACCCGGACCAGAGCAGAGGGGCCCCCAGACCGGAACCCCCGGCACGACGGGGCAGGGGCACCGGGCAGCCCAGGGCGATGGTGAGCAGGCCCAGCGGGCGTCGGGCGCTGCGGTGCGGGCCGCACAATGGGCAGGCGCCCCACAGGCCCAAGGGCCACCCATTACCCCCAGCAAAGCCCCACCCAGGAACCCGACGGGGCCCGACTGCCCCAGGCAAAACCACCGTGGGCCACGCCAACCCAACACCAAGGCTAGGCACCCCAGGGACACTCTTTACCCCAACCCTTACCCATTTTTCAGGAATAAACAAGTGTCGTCCGCCAATTGGCTCAATAGTAAAACCCTATCCGCAACAGAAATTCCTTAAATATTGCTTGATTTCAGGTAATGACAAAAGACCTGCCCCACAATAAGAAAAAGGTACACAGAGACAGGGCAACCTTGCCGAATACCGCTCTCTAACTGGAACCTAGGAGTTGTACCGGTACTTAATTTAATACAACTATTACCATTAGCATAAAGGGTTGACATGGCGGAACAGAAAAACCTCCCAAATCCTAGTTTTTCTAGACAAAAAAAAAATAAATAAAAAAAGAAAGGGATGCTCAACAGAATCAAAAGCCTTATAGAAGTCTAGGAAGAGTATGGAACTATCTTCATCAATAAGGTCAGAATAATCAACCAGATCAAGAACTAGTCTTATGTTATTGAAGATTTGTCTATTAATCATGAATCCAGATTGATTTTCATCTATAATACTATCCAATATCAATTTAAATCTCTGAGCAAAGATAGTAGCAAACAATTTATAGTCATTATTAAGCAAGGTCATTGGTCTCCAATTTTCAATGTTAGTAATTTCTTTGTTAGGTTTAGGGATCAAACTGATGACACCCTGAGTCATGGTAACAGGGAGTGTGGCGTTATTGAGGCTTTCAGAAAAAACTTCTAAAAGAAAAGGGGTAAGAGTATTAGAGAATAATTTATAAAATTCAGCGGTGATTCCATCACTGCCCGGTGATTTGTTGTTTTATAGCCTCAGCAATCTCTTTTTCAGTAATAGTAGAATCACAGAATAATTTTTCTTCCTTACTAATTGATTTCATGTTTCCCAGACGCTGTGAAAACTTTAAGAGGGAGTCGTTGTTAAACTGAGTTTTATACAATGAGGAGAAGTACTGAAAACAGAATTTCACGATATCCTCCTTGTTATTAGTAACCGTATTATCAATCAACAATTGTTGTACTGTATTTTATTTAGCTCGTGATCTCTCCAATTTAAAAAAATAAGATGACATTTGTTCTCGGTGTTCAAACCATTTTTGTCTCGACCTTATAAATGCCCCTTCTGCTTTGTATTTATAAAGTTCATCCAGCTTTTCCTGCAGTTCCGAGAGCTTCAGTTTCTCTACATCATTTAAGTCTACTGTATTTTTATTAGAAAGACTCGCAATTTCCCTAACAACCTTTTTTCTTCATCAAGTGACCTAGATTTAGCCAATAAACTACCATAATTCCTTAAATATTTATCTATCTCGTATTTTAAAAATTCCCAATTAGATTCAAAAGAATTTTCTTTTTTTGCTTTTTCCCAATAAAAAGAAATAAGTTGTGTTAAATTTTCTTTTACGTCGTTATGGCTCAGAAGGGAGCTATTCATTTTCCAAAATGAGAAACCTTTGGAAAGGGTTTCACCTGGCAATAAGTTAATATTGAGTACTATCGCCTTATGATCGGTTAAAGGCGTTGGTAAAATCTGAATGGTGACACTGCTTTTATCGAGTGAACGAGGAACAAGCCAATAATCTAAACACGAGCATCTAGAAAAGTCTTTATTACTCCAGGTATACACTCTATCAACTGGAAACTAATCTCTCCAAATATCAGTTAAATCATATTTGTTCACTAAATTTTTAAGGTTTGAGTTTGAATGAGAGGGTTTTCCGGGTGGCCATCTGTCCATAACTTCATCCAAAACAACATTAAAATCGCCCCTATTACTAAATATGCATCTGGGAACTTGGATAGGTAGAAGTGAATTTTCAGATCTAACAAATCTAATAACAAATCATTTTCAGATCGTAAATTGTAGCCGTAGAAATTAATAATAAGAAGAATCTTGTTATACATCTTTAAAACTAAACAAAGTGGCCATTTTTTTCACAATCCGAGAGCAGCACTGATGGGTATTTTTCTATCTTAAAATAAGTCACATAGAACTCAGAGTGAAGTCAGCTTCATCGCGATGGGAGCACTCAGAGAGTGTCTGGTGTCAACTCCGAAGTCTGAACCCCAGCGCAGCCTCTTTATTGAGCAGCTATCACACTTCAGTAGAGCAAACAAAGTTCAAGCAAAGTTCAAACAGGGAAACACATCAGCATACAACACTTTATGACCCTTATCACACAGAGCAGTGACCCCCACATCCTGTCCTCTGCAGGGCGGGTGAGACCGCAAATCATTACCCATCCTTAAGGGAGAAACTTTAAACTGTTAACTTTAAACTGTCAACTTCTGCTTACTCTAACATTTCCCTCCTGTTTGACATTTAAAGTTATCAATTCCAAGCATAAACCAAACATAAATCAAAAACATGAATCAAAAATATGTGAAGAAATGCAAATATAAAACGAAGTCCACCTTTCAAAGCATCAGACTGTATCACTTGTCTTCACATTTTCAATACAGGCATCATAACAGTGAACATTACAGACCTGTGTCTGTAGCATCAACTGGGAGTGGAGCATACTCCCGTGACAACATAAGTTGTTGCGCATAGGTATGTGAAATTGCTCGAGAAATCATGGATTTAAGACATGGAATCACACAAGAAATCAGAATGCAAAATAGAATCAATACTGATAGGAATGGAGCACACACCCTTAATATCACAGTCCACCATGGTCCACTAGTAAGCCATGACCAGAAACCCCACTCAGGGGGTGGCACACGATCTGCAGCCATACTGTCCCTGAGATTCCGCAGGCCAGTCATTGCCTGCACCACATCTCCATTAACTTCATCAGGAATATAGTTACAGCAGGTGGTATTTATCATCACGCAAACGCCTCCTGTCTAACAGGGCTGTTTTAAGCTGTTGCTGATACGGACCTTTTTCGTCAGTATCATAGGGAATGCCACTGTGTATTTTAAATTCTTTCTCAAACTGTATGCGGAAATCATCCACTTCTTCATTTGGCTTCTGTTTTACAGCTGCAAGGTGGCTGTAATTAGCCATTTTCTTAAAGGCAACACGCACACGGTCAAAAAGTGCATCTAGCTGAGTTTTATAGGCTCCAGTTATGTCACCATCTGCTGGGTAGGGGCTAACTGCTCCTACCGCATCTCTACCTGTATAATCTCTCGGATCCTGTTGCTTTCTCCCCAGACGATGAACCAAGTCAACCACATCAGCAAGTTTTCCTTTGATATCTGGAGCAACTTCCTGGCAGATTTTGATTACTTCATTACGGATATTTTCATGGACAGACTCAGGGACTCCTGCCAACTTTAGATTCCATCTTCTTGTGTAGGACTCCAACTCATCCATTCGCCTTTGTAAAGTTTTAATGGGTACCTCTACATTGTCAACTCGTTCCTCAAGTTTGGTCATTTTTGCAGAGATTTCCTTCAAGTCAGCAAAAGCACGGTCGACTTTCTCATTCAGATCCATAATTTTGCTCTCAATCACATCAGATCTGTTGTTGATGAGCTTTGTTAAGCTAGCTAACTGCGAGTGGATATCACTCAACAATGGAGGGTTAGTTGGATCTTGTGGTTTTTTCTTTGCCTCAGGCGAATTAATTGGTGTTGTCTGCAGAGGGGGGATATCATCCTCGATACTGACGAACTCCTCGACGGCCCCAGTATTCAAAGAGTAATCGTGGCCTCCAGAAGCTAACGCCCATGTCGGACTAGTTTTAGCTAGCTCGGTAGAGTGGGAAGAATGCTCTCTTTTTTTCCCCATTTCAAGCGTAGTAAAGTTCACCAAAGTGTTAAAATCACATGAACTTGCAAAAAGATAAGATTGACTTATGTTACAGATACTTAAGCACAGTTTTCAGTAGAAGTTGGCGCGGAGCGTCTATGCATGCGTCATCTCAGGCGAACATTTCAGCCGGAAGCCCGTGTTGCGAGCATTGTCTCTGAGCATTGATTCAGCATGCTAAAAGTCACGTGATAGACCAAACAAGGCCTCATTACGTCATCAGTGCGTATCGAGCAGCAAGCGGGATCTTTGAAGGGACCGGGCTTGTCAATCTCTCATATTCCAAACGCTTAGGAGATCGCAGGTTTTTGAGAGGAGATTCTGTAGCGATTGTGCGACATTGTATTTTGAAAACAAATTTAGGAAAAGCATCACATAAGCACGAGCTTATATTGAATCACATTTAGCTTTTAGAGATTTGGGGAAACAAACGTCTGCGCAAGACGCCGTTGCCAGAGTAACTGCTGAAGGAGCTCGGAGTATGAGAGAAGGACGGAGCAGGCGGTGCCTTCAACATCACAGGTAAGCTTAATTCCCCTTTTGTTTATATAGATGTTTTTTAAATAGCCTTGCAAAGACCAGACTTTAAAGTTAATCATAAACTTCAACCAGAAGCATCAGAGGAAACATCTCAGTCTACAGCTGCAGAGGAAAAACCACCAGCTGCAGGACCTTAGACACCAAGCTGGTTTCTGATCACCATCAGCAGAGAATTTAATGATTTTAAACTTGGTTAATTACAATTTTGTTCTTGTGTTTGTTTCAGGTGCAACCTCTCCAAAGCTGGAGAGGTAGTGTGCCAGAAGAGGAGCAGACTGAAGCCTGACATTGAGAAAATACGTTTTTAAATAAAAATTTATGACACATCACAATGTTGCCAAAGTTTTTTTTCCTCATAATACATTTCAAGATTCAAAGTGTCTTTGTCATTTGCACAGTAAGGAAACAAGTTTCCCTGAACAATGTAAATCTTACTTTGCCGTCCAACCTGAATGCCACAAAATATTATAAAATAAAAACAATTTATTGTTTATTTTATATTTGCTGCCTCTGCAGCACATTATCGGCTCTTTTAAAGATATTTCTTATCATTGTTATGCTGATGATATTCAGCTTTTTATTTCTTTTAAACCTCAGGATGTTTTTAAGATTCAGACATTGCTTGGGTGTTTGGATGCTGTCAGGAGCTGGATGAATGACAACTTTCTTCAACTTAATGATGAAAAAACCGAGGTCCTTGTTTGTGCCCCTGACAGCTTTTTACCTGAGATAGCTGAGAGTCTCGGCCCACTTGCCTCATGCATTAAGCCCTCGGTCAGGAACCTTGGGGTAACCCTTGACCCTGCAATGTCCTTAGATGCTCATGTAAAATTACTTGCTCGCTCTTGTTTCTATCACCTCAAAAACATTGCTAAGCTGCGCCCAGTTGTTTCACCATCTGAGATGGAGATGATCGTACATGCCTTCATCTCAACCAGACTGGATTACTGTAATTCCCTCTTCACATATTTAAACAAAAAATCGCTTGACCGTCTCCAGTTGGTTCAGAATGCTGCTGCAAGGCTGATAACTAAATCCCCCAAATTCACCCATGTCAGTCCTCTTCCAATCCAGCTGCACTGGCTGCCCATTTATTACAGGGTGCATTTTAAAATTCTGGTTTTTACCTATCAAGCCCTACATGACGAGGCACCCGAATACATCAGGGATCTCCTACAACTCAGCAGGTCCTTGAGATCGAGTCACCAACATCTGCTGGTTGTTAAACCAACACGGCTGAGAACTAAGGGTGACAGAGCCTTTGCAGCAGTGGCCCCTGTTCTCTGGAACTCCCTTCCTCTAGGCCTGAGATCTGTGGACTCCATGATCTCTTTTAAAAAGCAGCTAAAAACACATCTTTTTAAACTTGCTTTTACTTAGTTTTATTTATTTTTATTATCTCTGTATTACTGTTATTCAGTGTTTTATCTTGTTGTTAAGCACTTTGTGATTTTATCTTGAAAGGTGCTATATAAATAAACATTTACTTACTTACTTACTTACAATTTGAAAAAAAAAAACAAAAAAAAAACTGAGTAAATAATGTACATAAATGTGCAGTGTGCTATAAACTTGTGCCACGTTTAACAACCATCAGCTATGCAAAAGAAAACAACTCATGAGGTAGATGATAACACGCATTTGCAATATTATAAATAATAAGACACATAAAACAGCAAACAATTTTATTACAACTGTATAAAATAACACAGTCACTATACCCGGTGCACAAACACTCCTTCCCTCATGCCTTCCCACTGAGTAGACTACTATCATTACAGATTGGTTTACTTAAGTTACACCACAATTCGGTTACCTAAACAAATGTTACCTAATACCCCTCCTTGTTATTTATATGAACAACAGAAAAATAAATATTTACTCGGATGGTAGATTACGTATTGTTTATTGAACACGTATTCAAAGTTGAGATAGGGATGACAGATGTGAGGTGTCAACACTGTCCTTCTGATGCATCAGACACCCACAGCCAGCAGATGGAGCTCTTTGGTTTGGTCAAATGATTCAGAACACTAAGCCATTTTCAAGCATTTGGGTCAAAGTTGGCTCGATGATTCATGAGGCCTCGGTTTCACCAGCCCTACCTGCAGCATCAGCCTAACGGATCCGGGAGCTCGATGAAGAGTGCACCCTGCAGCAATACCCGGTGAGTCTCTGCAACAATAAGCAGAGTGAGCAGCACTGGAGGGACAAACAACCAATTTGCAGCAGCGGCTGCTGCTAGCCTACCTGCACCATCCAAGAGGGGGAAATTCCGGCTGCCAGGAACTGACGTGAACCCAGCCACCCGGAAGCGAGAGGCAGACTGCACGCCCTGCTCGACCCCGCTCAGTAATTGGCCGACCAACACATACGGCAATCAATGAAACACGTAACACCTGTGTGTCCTGCTACACTGGCTTTGGCTGCAGCAACAGTGTTGCTTTTAGCCTGAATTATATTTTAAATTCTTCATATTTTTGAAGAATAATATTCTGCTCCTCTATGGTAAAACACACTGCTCTGCAGGGTTTGTCCATGTTTGCGATTGTTCAGAACCTCCTAACACCACCCCTTTTATGTGAACTCGCACTAATCTTAATTGAAAAACCCTGGGTTGAGTTACTGAGTTGATAACCAGCTTTGTAGTACAACTTATCCAGATCCTGGATGTCTGGGTAAGTCAACCCAGGTAACGGAGAGAAATCTGGGGTATGTTAATCGCGCTTAGTACAGGCCTCTGAAGTCAGCCCCACCCATCAACCGGATAGATTAGTTCTTGAGGTACATGATGTACTTTGTTGTATGAATTAAATGTTCAAACTGTTACTGATTCTCTGGAAATTCTCAGCCACCATGCTGAATCCTTGTTTACTCATGATGACTTTGAGTTTAAAATCCACCACATGGACACGATAACAAGGTTAGAAACCTGATTTTCTCTACAGGTGGTCCTTCAGTCTGCATCCACCATGAGGGCTGATTATGTTTGTCACATATATTATTTGTGTTTTTCTCTGTAACTTTCTCTCTAGGCTGAGTGCGTGTGGTCTCTCAGAGAGAAGCTGTGGACCTCTGTCCTCAGTCCTCAGCTCCCAGTCCTCCAGTCTGATAGAACTGGACCTGAGTAACAACGACCTGCAGGACTCAGGAGTAAAGAAGCTGTGTGATGGA
Source organism: Melanotaenia boesemani (assembly GCF_017639745.1). Classification (NCBI taxonomy): domain Eukaryota; kingdom Metazoa; phylum Chordata; class Actinopteri; order Atheriniformes; family Melanotaeniidae; genus Melanotaenia; species Melanotaenia boesemani. Next base: position 22,497 of record NW_024580588.1, on the reverse strand, counting down.
CTGAAGAGTCCAGACTGCAAACTGGAAACTCTCAGGTCAGGATTCATCAAACTGAGAGTTTAAAATGAGTTTTTATTAATAACTAATAGAAAACATGTGGAAGGTGTTTGTATGATTGTCTCTGATTTAGGCCTCTTACATCACATGAACTTCCCAGAACCAGTAACTGGTCCCACATCCCTAACCTCTCAGAACATATGAAATCTTTGTTCCCCTTGGCAAAGCAAATTTGTTTGGCATAACACAGCAACCAGACTATCGTTATGATGCTGGACAGGACAGGTAAAAAACAAACAAACAAACAAAAAAATGGAATTACGGTAACCACATGGCAAGAAAAAACCACAGGGAAACATGGCAGATGTTGTGACAATGGAAAACTGAAACTGAGCGGTATAAACACAGAGGATCTAATAGGAAACAGTTGAAATTAATTAGCTCACCGGGATTAATTGCAAACAAACAAGAAGAAAACACAAAACAGAAGGAGAATGAATTTCAAATTAAAAAAGGAAACCAGAAAGGCAACTGCCCCAAAATAATCGGTAAAACTAAACCATAAAACACACAGACCATGACAGAGACGGGTCCAGACATTCCACTTTAGTGTCACAGCAGTTCTCTCAGAGTTTCTGTCATATGTGTTGTTTTCTGCAGCCTGTCAGGATGTCTGATCACAGAGGAAGGCTGTGCTTCTCTGGCCTCAGCTCTGACCTCCAACCCCTTCCATCTGAGAGAGCTGGACCTGAGATACAACCATCCAGGAGACTCAGGAGTGAAGCTGCTGATGGCTGCACTGAAGGATCCACACAGACTCAGGTATGGAGAGGCTGCTGCAGCCACACAATGTCTGATAGAGGAGGAAGATCTGCAGACATTTTCTCTGTCCTTCACTCAGTCCTGCTTCATGCTGGATATGAGTGTTATATGAACCATCACACATGTAGGAGCCTTTTTCCTTTGCTCACAGCAGATATGTGAGTAGGAGAGTCTCCAAGGAGAATATCTGCAGGAACAACAGTGATAACTGTCTGTTGCTCAGAGTTTCTTCAGTCTGGAAACATCTCTGCAGGTTAAAGGGACATTCTGTCATAGAAACATCTTTTCTGTCCTGTGACCCTGGATCAGACACAAAGATGCTCCCGGAAATGTGAGCTTAGCTTAGCTTAGCACAGATATTTATAAAAGCGTGTGAACAGTCATGTTCTTGTAAAGTTCTATTTATGCCGGGGCTGTAGGTGCCAGCGGTTGGGGTCATCTCTCTGGCAGAGGCTGAGGCCACTGGTGGTGCCTGGGTCGGTGGGCGTCGGCCCTGGGGCGGGTGGCCAGGCTATTCTAGGGCTGGCTGGGTGAGGGTTCTGGACTCTGGTGCCTGGGGGTGGCCCCCCCTCCCTCCAAAGTGGTGGGGTCCATATGTGCCGGTGGTCTGGGCCTGCCCAGGTGTGCTGCCATGGTGTGGGTTGGTGCATGCCCTGGTGTCTGGTTGCCGCCCTGGGACCCAGGGTATGGCACGAAAGGTGTAAGGGTTAGAAGGGGGGTGGAGTGGGGTTCGGGGGATTGTAGGGAGAGGTGCTGGGGTGTGAGACAGGGATGTTTGTATGCTGCGTGTGTGTTTTTGCTGTGGATAATGCGTGTAGTGGTGTGGGTGTGTATGCCTAAGCATGTGCTTGGATGAGTGGGAGTGTGCAAGATCACAAGTGAGTAGGTGGGGTGGGGAGGGATGACATGACCCTGTGGCAGAGGCCTGGGGGTGCCTGGGGGTGGTGCGCTGTAGATCTGGGCTCTCCCGCTACTCCTCTCTTTCCCCCCTGGGTGTTTGGTGAGTAGGTGCCTTCTGGGGTCAGTGGCAGCTTGTTGGCTGCAGTCGCTGCATGGCCCGGTCATGGGGGGGCAGCTGCCCCTTGCCTGTCTTGCCCTGGGGGGCCTCCTGGGGAGCAGTGGTACCTAGTGCTCCTAGCAGCTCACCGTCCGGAGTGAGGTTTGCTTTCCTTCAGACTTACATCCCCAGAGCCCTCTTGTTCCCTGCTCTCTCTCGCTTTCTTACACACACACATACATAGGGATTTGGGAGGCGTGCACGTCATGCGGAGTGTAGCCAAGGGGACCACCCAAGTGGCTTCCTGTGCTGCACCCTTTAGCAACTCGCCTTTCAGTTTTAATTACACTTAGACATCTAAACACAAACACAACACACAAACAGCTTTTAGGGTGTGTGTCATGTGGTGCATGGAGGGTGGGACTACTAATATGGCCTTGCTCCCAGCACAATATTGTCACTGCCCCTCAGTTTTACTTGCAAAAAACACACTCACCACAAACAGTCATGAGCGGGGAAGAGGAGGGCAATGGAAACCTCTAACACACCTGTTCCCCAGGGTGCCATCAGGGGGGGGGGGGGGGGGGGGGGGGGGGGTTGGGGGGGGGGATTTGGGGCTCGCCGTCCTCTGGTCCACCGGAAACGTCTCCCACAGGGCATGGTGGGAGGGAGGGGGAGGTGCTGGGGTGTGAGATTAGGAGGTTTGTATGCTGTGTGTGTGTTTATACCGAGGCCCCATGCAGGCTCTTGGTGAATGCATTGAGGAGATTAATGACTGGATGTGTCTGAACTTTCTTCAGTTAAACAAAAACAAAACTGAGGTGATTGTCTTTGGTGTGAAAGAGAAACGATTAAAGGTCACCACAGAGCTTCAGTCTATACACCTAAAAACCACCAAACAGGCCAGAAATCTGGGTGTACTGATGGACTCAGACCTTAACTTTAAAAAACACATTAAGGGAATTACAAAGCCAGCCTACTATCATCTTAAGAAAATATCAAGGGTAAAAGATCTGATGTCTCAGCAGGACCTGGAAAAACTAGTCCATGCTTTCATCTTTAGTCGGCTTGATTATCGTAACAGTGTTTTTACAGGTTCTACCTAAAACATCAGTCAAACACCTGCAGCTGATTCAGAACTCTGCTGCTCCAGTCCTCACTAAGACCAAGAAAGTGGACCACATCAGTCCAGCTCTGAGGTCTTTAGACTGGCTGCCTGTTCGTCAGAGGATAGATTTTAAAGTTCTGCTGCTGGTCTATAAAGCTCTGAATGGTTTAAGACCAAAATACATCAGTGAACTCTTGACCCAGTATGAACCTACCAGAACCCTCAGGTCATCTGGATCCAGTTTCTTATCAGTTCCCAGAGTCAAAACCAGACATGGAGAAGCTGCATTTAGCTTCTATGCTCCACATGTCTGGAACAAACTCCCAGAAAGTCTCAGATCAGCTGAAACACTCAGTTTATTTAAATCCAGGTTAAAGACCCACCTGTTCTCTGCTGCATTTCAATAGTTTTTATTTAGAAGTCAAAATCTACATTTGGTTCTTTTAAGCTGGAATCATGTTTTAATATTGTCTTTAACTTTATTTCTCTATTTTATTTTAGCATATTCCTTCTGCTTTTATTTAATTAATTACATTTCTTTTAATCTTTATTTTTTTATTATTATTATTATTTTTTTTTTTAATGCACTTGTCTGCACCCTGCTGTAATGATTTATGTAAAGCACTTTGAATTGTCTTGTACATGAAATGTGCTATACAAATAAATTTGCCTTTGCCTTTTATATTGTGTGTGTGTGTGTGTCTGTGTGTGTGTAGATGTGTGTGTGCTAGGATGTGCTAGGATGTGGCGTGTGCAAGGACATAGGTGTGTATGTTGGGGGGCCTGGGGGTTGTGTGCGATGGGTCTGGGCTCTACTGCTGTCCTTCTTCCCCTCCTCTCATTTCCCGCTAGGCATGTGCTCTCTCTCTCTCTCTCTCTCTCTCTCACTTACACACACCCACACACACACACACACGTAGGGACTTGGGAGGCAAACACGCCATGCAGGGTGGAGCGGAGGGGGCCATTTAGCGGTCTCCTCGGCTGCACCCTGTGGCGACACTCCTCTCAGTTTTAATTGTACTTAGACACCAAAACACAAGAAACACAACACACAACACACAAACAATATCTGGGGGCATGTCATGCAGTGCATGGTGGGCGGGGCCATTTAGGTGGCCTCGCTCCCAGCACAATGCGGTCACCGCCCCTCAATTTTAATTGCAAACAACACACATTTCATAAACAGTCAGGAGCGGAGATGGACAGGGTAAGGGGGACTTTCACACCCCGGTTACCCCTGGGTGTGACTAGGGGCAAGCGGGGGGAGATGGTTGCCCCAGGGGCTGGGACCCAGATTGGCTGCACTAGTGGGTTGCTGGCTCTGCTGCATCTAGGTGAGGTGGGTGTGGGGCATTGCTGGGGGTGGTGGCATGGACCATGCTTGGGGCTCGCTGCCCTCTAGTCCGCCTGGGACGTCCCCCACGGGGCATGGTGGGTGGGCTATGTATTACGTGACTGTGTGATAGTGAGTGCTTATGGGTAAAGTGCATGGGAGGGTGAGAGTGTGGGGTTATATGGGGTGGAGATTAGAGTAGGTGGGGGGTGGGGGACAAGGGTCGATGGCGCCCTGGTTCCTGGGGTGTGCGGCTAGAACATCAGGTTGTGTGCTGGCCCACGCCGGGTGGCTGTCTGGGGGGGCCTGGTTCTCTTAGGCATGGTGCTGGCCCTCTGCCTTTGGGGGGTGGGGTGGAGGGGGTTGCCTCTGGGCTCCTGGGGCCCTGGACGCTTCACTCGGGCCACCCTGGGTGGCCGGTCCCTGGCGGCTGCCGATCTTGGCCCAGTGGGGCCTGTGCCCCAAAACCGCATGAGGCTCTGGCTGGGGCTCTCCTTTGCCACCCTCTGGGTGGGGCTGGAGTCGTCTTCATGTAGGGGTAGCTTGGGTTAGTGCTCCGGGGCTGCTGCTGAGGGCCCGGGTCTCTGGGCTGTCCTGGTCTGCCTCTGACCTCCATGGTTGCATTTGCAAGATCTCAATCACCACTCTTCATCACTGATCACTCCTTGATTTTTTTTTTTTTTTTTTTTGTGAGTTTGTATCTGGTTCTGTGATATGTCTTATTGATTTGGTTATTATTTAAAAACTCAATGACTAGCAGCTCTGTTTTTCAGTAAAAGCCGCAGGAAACTTTCTGGTGTGTTTATGTACAGGTGTAACAGTTTGTTATCTGATGATGGTGTGGATTGAAGGTTCGTTGCCTTCTGGCTGTGATGTTTTTGGTTCCTTTCTTCTTTCCCTTTTGCTTCTTATTGCAGTCTTCCTTCTTTTTCTGTCCAACTGTTGGTCAGGTCCAACAAGATTACATAGATTCCATGATTCAAAGTAAATAAATGAATCAGATTATCAAGAGGAGAATTATACCCATAAGCCTCCTCTTGGCAGAACAAATTTGTTCAGCACGATACAGAAACCAGGTTATCATTTTGCTTCCTATGATGCTGGACAGGACAAATTTAAAAAAATAAATAAAATAAAGTTGTCTTTATACATCAGTCCATGTGGAAATGTGCACGTGTTGATCAGACCTGTATTCCTACCTCTGTATAGATACCTTTAAACACATGATGGATGAAAAGCTTCCCATGAATGATGATGCTCAGTGATTCTCCCACTTACTGGAGGCTCCTGATGCTGAATCACAGCAACAGACCCACAACATGAATTTAGATGAGACACATATAGAGCAGGAAGTATTCTGGTCCCTGAAGACTCGTTCCCTCTAGATTCTTTCATTCATGTCGTCTTCTGTTGGTGCCGGTGCTCCGTGCAACGTCACACATGAGTGTCGTTGCAGTTTTTATCAGTTTCCTTCAATTAGCTGCACACAGCTGATCACAATGATGGAGACAGTCAGTGGAGCCCCTCCCCCTGATCTGATCTGAAAAGAGGAGTTAGACAGGAAAACACAAGTTCTTTACTTCTTCATGCTCCTGAAGTCTGGCTTAGTGTTTGATGATCTGGACTCATAATGAGGACATGAATGAAAATGACTGAGAGAGTCACTGGAGTTCTGTCCACACTTTGTCACTTTACACTCAATATTCACTCAGCAGTCACATGACTTAAATGTAGGTTGTTTTAGCAGAAAATGCAGCGTCATGCTAAAGATTTCAGACCTGCCGGTGGACTGGATTCCTGTGGGACTGGATCAGGAGTCTTCCTGTATCAGTGCTGCTGATCAGTGGTGTAAATAGATGATAAGGACCTACTGGAGCCACTAGGAGGCGGAGTAGAGCCCTACTGTCCCGTAGGAATGGACTGATAACCACTGATAATGCTGCTTCAGTCATGTGATAACGGCTGGATCGGGTGCTGGAGGAGGTGATGGAGATGGCAGTGTGTGTGTTTTGTGATGAAGATGATGATGTTACATCAGGTTTCCTGGTTAACGTGAAAGGACTCAGTATGTTCACAGCTGATGTTGAGGAAAGATGAGACAGACGTTCCTGAATTCTGTCACATCCTTTATTTCAGCAGCTGCAGGTCCATGTCTGACCACCAGAGGCAGTCTAACCTCTCCTCTTCACTCAGGACTTTAGAGCTTTGATGATCCCATGCTGCTGATTCACTAATTACTAATTCAATCATCCATCAGATGATCAATCAGCTTCAATAACAGTGTAGTTGTTGGAGTCAGTAGAAGCTGGTGATGTGGCTGCACTTCAAACTGGAAATGAATCAGCAGACTGGATCAGATGTGGAAGAAGTGTGGTGAGTTGATGCTGCTGATCCCTCTGATTTGTTCCTGTTTTAGAAAGAAATGTGTTTGTGTCCACACAGCAGCAGGATCTGCAGGAATAATGTGAGGGAACAAATCCTCAGTGTGATGATGAAGCAGCTGTTAGTGGTCAGTAGGAAACAAGCCGTCACAGCTCCAAACACACACATCATGGCCTCAAACAGAGTCTCTGACAGTCATTTAGCTTCATGTGCAGGAAAAGAAGCCACTCTAACATTTCCCAGCTGAGTCACAACAAAGAATCTGAGCCAATCTGCTCTGCAGAGGAGATTATTGTCAGAAGCTGATCAATAAGACTTCAGGGCAGAGAGAAGATGCAGCTCTTGGTTAGATCAGGAGTTTCTGCAGAGTTCTTCATCTGTGAAGAGATGAAAAGGAGAAGATGGTTGAAAGAAGAAACTGGGACTTCCACAAAGCAGTTTTCTTGGTGTGGGTGTGGACCAATCAGCTTCCTGATTCTGCTCCTTCTAGTCTGGAGATGCTCCAATCAGGTGGACGTGTCCAGATGTTGGACTGTTCCTTTCTCAGTGTAGAACAAAGTGTGTATGAGAGCCATGTAATGTCCATGTTAGCATGCTCTGACCCCCCTCCTCCTTTCAGGGTGGAGCCTGCTGGAGAACCATGGTTGAGACCAGGAGGTGTGAGGAAGTGTAAGTGTGTTTTTTATTGGATTCATCACATTCAACCATCTTCACACTGTCCCATCACTCATTCATCAGTCAGCATTAAAGTGTCAATAGATCAATAACTGCAGCTGGATTGTGTTTGTTCTCTCCATCAGATTCCTGTCCACTCACCATCCACATGGACACAGTGAGCAGCAAACTCAAACTGTCTGACAACAACAGGAAGGTGACATGTGTGGAGGAGCTTCAGTCATATCCTGATCATCCAGACAGATTTGATGATATCTGGTTTCCTCAGCTGCTGTGTGAAATGTTCTGACTGGTCGCTGCTACTGGGAGGTCGAATGGAGAGGAGACGTTTCTATTTCAGCAAGTTACAGAGAAATCAGCAGGAAAGGAGACAACAGAGACTGTAGGTTGGGATTCAATGATCAGTCCTGGAGTCTGAGATGCTCTGATAATGAAGGTTACTCTGTCTGGCACAATAACATAGGAACACCCATCTCCTCCTCCTCCTCCTCCTCCTCTGTCTCTAACAGAGTAGCAGTGTATGTGGACTGTCCTGCTGGCTCTCTGTCCTTCTACAGAGTCTCCTCTGACTCACTGATCCACCTCCACACCTTCATCACCACATTCACTCATCCTCTCTATGCTGGATTTGGGGTCTGGCTCTTTGGTTCCTGGGTGTGTGTGTGTTGAGTGTAAAGAGTGTGATGGTAGCAGAGAAACTCTGACTGGTGAACAGATAGTTCAGTCTGTACATATCTGTCTCTTTCACTCAGAAACATCTTTTCAGATTCATGGATTCAATCAGTTTGTGTGTGAAACTCTTCTAAATGATTCCTTGGAAACTTCTTCCTCTTCCAGTCCTTTAAAGATGGAAGCTGTGCTTCTTCCAGGATCCACATGTTGTTTCCAGTCAAAGCTTCACACTGAATATCAGGATGTTGTGTTCACTTCATGTCAGCTGCAGTTAGTTCCACTTCATGATGCTGGAAATGAAAATCCTCCCAGTGTTTCACTCTTAGTTTGTTTGCTTCATTCTGTCTTTATTTGGACTTTCTGACATTTTCACATGTTGAATTAAAGATTCATTTTCACATCACAAATGTCATGTTTTGCTCCATTTTTCACCACAAATGTTTTACTTTCTACTTGAAATGTAGAATTTAAAGAATTTTCATTCAAACTTTCACATATAAATTTTATCTTTATTTTCATTCAGATTATTTTAGACTTTTTGTGAAAATATTTGATGTTTAATGAAAAATAAATATGATTTAATTTCTTTTTTATTTCAATTCATGTGGTTTTAATATTTTATCTCAAATGTCATTTTATTTTTTATTCTTTGTTTTTATTTATTTTATTCTATTAACTCATTGGACTTTTATTTTAGAAGTTGTAATGTTTTTTTATCATGTTTCATTTTTTGTTTCGTTTAATAAATCATCAAAAAATTCTCTCTGTTGTCACTCATCTTCAATATTTCTTCTTGATGATGATGATGATAATGATGTTGGAGATGATGATGATGGTGGAGATGATGGTGAAGAAGAATAAGAAAAATAAACCAGGCCGTTTAGTTTAGCGAGAGCCAACATAAAAGAGATTAGGAAGATATTAAATGGTATTATTAACTATGGGTCTAAGAAAACATAATTTTCTGATTATTTTACTGAAAATGGTAAAAAAGAAAAATGACCAACATAAACACAAGCAGCAGCTTTAATGAGTTCTTTGTGACCGTTGGACCAAAGCTGCAGAGAAATGAATGAAAGTGGTGCCTGAAGATGATGATGAAGAAACAATAGCAGGAAACGTTAGCTCCATGTTTACATGTGAAGTCCAAGGAAATGAGATAATAAATATAGTAAGTAAATGCAGAAATAAGACACCAGCAGACTGGAATGAAAGTGACATTGTAATACTCACAAAGGTTATTCTGGGAATTACTAAACCGTTAACACACATCTGCAGTTTATCCTTTCATACAGGAACATTTCCAGTAAAATGAAAATAGAAAAAGTTTTACCGTCGTTCAGGAGACAAACACCAGTTTACAAACTACAGCCCGTTTCATGGCTTTCACAGTTTTCTAAAATCCGGAAAAAGTTCCTTATAAGAAGACTGGATAACTTTATTGACAAACTAATATGTGATCAGACTGTCAGTTCGGATTTAGAAGCAACAGATCAGCATCTCTGGTGATGACACATTTAATAGAGGAAATTACTAACTGTATAGATCAGAAACTCTCTGCAGCAGGTTATTTATTGATCTCAGAAAGCCTTCCACACTATTGATTATGATGTTTGATGAATAAATTGGAGCGGTGTGGGATATGAGGGCTTGTGCTGAAATGGATTCAGAGCTGTTTAACTAAAAGGCAGCAGTATGTGATGATTGGTGAACACAATCACATTCTTTGGACCTTGTTTGTGGAGTGTTGGGGCCAAAGCTCTGTATTCTCTACCCCGCTCCAGGGGCAAGTTGTGCCAGAAAACCACTTTTTTTCTAAAACTGTATTTCTTAAACAGTTTATTTAAGATTTATTTAAGTAGAAATGTGGACAACAAAGTAAAAATGTGTAGAATGAAGTAGAAATGTGGATAATAAAGTAAAAATATAGAGAATAAAGTGGAAATGTGGAGAATAAAGATTAAATGTGGCGAACGAAGTAGAAATGTGGAGAATGAAGTAGAAATGTGAATAAAGTAGAAATGTAGAGAATAAAGTAGAAATGTGGAGAAGAAGGTAGAAATATGGAGAATAAAGTAGAAATGTTGAGAATAAAGTAGAAATATAGAGAATAAAGATGACATGTGGAGAATGAAGTAGAAATGTGGAGAGAAAATTAGAAATGTGGATAAAGTAGAAATGTGGAGAATAAAGTAGAAATGTGGAGAATAATGTAGAAATGATTAGAATGAAGTAGAAATGTGCAGAATCAAGTAGAAAAGTGGAGAATAAGGTAAAAATGTGAATAAAGTAGAAATGCGGAGAATGATGTAGAAATGTGGAGAGAAAATTAGAAATGTGGATAAAGTAGAAATGTGGAGAATAAAGTAGAAATGTGGAGAATAATGTAGAAATGATTAGAATGAAGTAGAAATATAGAGAATAAAGTAGAAATGTGGAGAATAAGGTAGGAATGTGGAGAATAAAGTAGAAATATGGAGAATAAAGTAGAAACATAGAGAATAAAGTAGAAATGTGGAGAATGAAGTAGAAATGTGGAGAATGAAGTAGAATGGTTGAGAATAAAGTAGAAATATGGAGAATAATGTAGAAATGTGGAGAATAACGTAGAAATGATTAGAATGAAGTAGAAATGTGGAGAATGAAGTAGAAATGTGGAGAATGAAGAACAAATGTGGAGAATAAGGTAGAAATGTGGAGAATAAAGTAGAAATGCAGAGAATGAAGTAGGAATGTGGAGAATAAAGTATAAATGTAGAGAATAAAGTAGAATGGTGGAGAATAAAGTAGAAATATGGAGAATAATGTAGAAATGTGGAGAATAACGTAGAAATGATTAGAATGAAGTAGAAATGTGGAGAATGAAGTAGAAATGTGGAGAATGAAGAAGAAATGTGGAGAATAAAGTAGAAATGTGGAGAATAAAGTAGAAATGCAGAGAATAAAGTAGACATGTGGAGAATAAAGAAGGAATGGCGAGAATAAAGTAGGAATGTGGTGAATAAAGTAGAAATGTAGAGAATAAAGGAGAAATGTGGAGAATAAATTAGAAATGTGGAGAATAAAGTAGAAATGTGGTGAATAAAGTAGAAATGTGGAGAATGAAGAAGAAATGTGAAGAATAAAGTAGAAATGTGGAGAATGAGGAAGAAGTGTAGAGAATAAGGTAAAAATGTGAATGAAGTAGAAATGTGGAGAATGATGTAGAGATGTGGAGAATAAAGTAGAAATCTAGAAAATAAAGTAGAAATATAGAGAATGAAGTAGAAATGTGGAGGATAAGGTAGAAACATAGAGAATAAAATAGAAATGTGGAGAATGAAGTAGAAATGTGGAGAATAAAGTAGAAATGTGGATAAAGTAGAAATGTGGAGAATAAACTAGGAATGTAGAGCATAAAGAAGAAATGGGGAGAATAAAGTAGAATGGTGTAGAATGAAGTAGAAATATGGAGAATAAAGTAGAAATGTGGAGAATAATGTAGAAATGTGGAGAATAAAGTAGAAATGTGGAGAATAAAGTAGAGATGTGGTGAATAAAGTAGAAATGTGGAGAATAAAGTAGAAATGTAGAAAATAAAGTGGAAACATAGAGAATAAAGTAGAAATGTGGAGAATAAGGTAGGAATGTGGAGAATAAAGTAGAAATATGGAGAATGAAGTAGAAACATAGAGAATAAAGTAGAAATGTGGAGAATGAAGTAGAAATGTAATTGAGTAGAAATGTGGAGAATGAAGTAGAAATGTGGATAATAAAGTAGAATGGTGGAGAATAAAGTAGAAATATGGAGAATAAAGTAGAAATGTGGAGAACAAAGTAGAAATGCAGAGAATGAAATAGAAATGTGGATAAAGTAGAAATATAGAGAATAAAGTAGAAATGTGGAGCATAAAGAAGAAATGTGGAGAACAAAGTAGAAATGTGGTGAATGAAGTAGAAATGTGGAGAATAAAGTAAAAATGTGGAGAATAACGTAGAAATGTGGATGAAGTAGAAATGTCGAGAATAAAGTAAAAATGATAAGAATAAAGTCGAAATGTGGAGAAAAAATTTGGAATGTTGAGCATAAAGTAGAAATGTGGAGAATGAAAAAGAAATGTGGAGAAAGTAGAAATGTGGAGAATAAAGTAGAAATGATTAGAATGAAGTAGAAACGTGGAGAATGAAGAAGAAATGTGGAGAATAAAGTAGAAATGTGGAGAATGGAGAAGAAATGTGGAGAAAGTAGAAATGTGGAGAATAAAGTAGAATGGTGGAGTATAAAGTTGAAATATGGAGAATAAAGAAGAAATGGGGAGAATAAAGTAGAAATTTAGAGAATAAAGTAGAAATATAGAGAATAAAGTAGAAATGGGGAGAATAAAGTAGAAATGTGATGAATAAAGTTGAAATGTGGAGAATGAAGTAGAAATGTTGAGAATAAAGTAGAAATGTGGTGAATAAAGTAGAAATGTGGAGAATAAAGCAGAAATGTGGAGAATAAAGTAGAAATGCAGAGAATAAAGTAGAAATATAGAGAATAAAGTAGAAATGTGGAGCATAAAGAAGAAATGTGGAGAATAAAGTAGAAATGTGGTGAATAATGTAGAAACGTGGAGAATACAGTAGAAACGTGGAGAATAAAGTAAAAATGTGGAGAATAACATAGAAATGTAGAGAATAAAGTAGAAATGTAAAGAATAAAGTAGGAATGTAGAGAATAAAGAAGAAATGGGGAGAATAAAGTAGAAATGTGGTGAATAAAGTAGAAATGTGGAGAATAAAGCAGAAATGTGGAGAATAAACTTGAAATATGGAGAATAATGTAGAAATGTGGAGAACAACGTAGAAATGATTAGAATGAAGAAGAAATGTGGAGAATAAAGTTGAAATGTGGAGAATAAAGTAGAAATGCGTAGAATAAAGTAGAAATATGGAGAATAAAGTATGAATGTAGAGAATAAAGAAGAAATGGGGAGAATAAAGTAGAAATGTGGAGTGTTGAGGCAAAAAGTTACTCTGTCAAGGATGAGGAGTCTGTTCTGAAGTGAAAAATGATTACAAGTTTATTGAACACAGGATTAAAATATAAAGAATAGAACTGCAATCTGAGACACTGTTCAGAGGTCTGACAGCACAGAGATCTGAAGAGAATCTGATAAGAAACATACATGCAGCATCTTTTAAGCAAAATGATCAGTCACAACACATCATGAAATACAAACAAAGAGATTGTCTGTTCCTCACACAGGATTAGACACTCCAGCAAACCTAATGAGCTTTTTCAGTTTATTGAGCACGTAAACAACCCCAGTGACATTAAGGCAGGATGCCCGGCTGGGTCATCCTGAGGCGCCTGGCTGGTATCAGATAAGTCACACAGGTCAGAGTGAACTGTTCTAAAGAAAGCATGATAGCAACAGGCTACTCAGTATTAAACATAACTACCAAGAACCTAAACAACCTGTTTACCCTGAGAGTGATCAGTAGACACAATATAATAAAGGGAATAATATGAAATTTCCCCAACAATTCCCCTCTTTTGATCATAATGAAACCCATTTCATATTGATCACATCAGAAAAGAAAATTTCATAAGATTAAAGCATAAAAGGAAAAACACAAGAATGCATCAAACAAGGATAACCACTGGAGCAGAGATGTACAGTGGACAAAAAATGAGAACACCACAATCAACTAGTGAACCCAAAACTCTTACGGTGTTATCAAACTGCTAATGAACACATAAAAACAAAGAAAAAAAACAAAGGAAACAAAAGAAATCAAAACAATGAAAAGAGAAATGAAACAAAGAAACAAAACACAGGAAACCCATAAAAGATAAATGTAATAAATGTAATGTAATTTTAGTAAAAAAAAAACCTGATTATATTCAACAATCAAGTCAAATCACCATTTTCCCAATATACATTCAGACAAAACATCAGAAGTTGCAATTCACGAGGATTTGAGAAACTTCATCATAACTCTGAATGGGGAAATAAACATCAAAATCAATCCAACACATGTGATTACCAGCAAAAACACATCAGAATACATATGAATGAGAATCAGAGCAAACTAAGATGACTAAACAGAAAACTATCCACACAATCTAAACTTCATCATCACTAGAAAAATCAAGCGGAAGACCAGTATCATCATAACAGATCTGTGGAGTGTAAGTGGGTGCAGAAGCCAGGAAATGTAACGGGGTGTTAGAAAAATCGCCCTGAGCACTAACAAACATCTGGAGGGAATGACCAGGAAACGCAGATGTTATCATAACCTCGAGGCACCGGGGGAGGAAAGTCACCACAAGCCAGCAGGCAACCAGAACAGCAAAAATAGGGCCTAAGACTGCGAGCAAGATATGCCACCAGCCCCCTGACTGAAACCAAGACCATAACTCAGAAGAAAAACCAGAGCTATCCCAAGCTTCCATCCCAGATAACAGATCTCTAAGGTGATCCTGAACAGAAGACAGATTAGTAGACATATCCGGAACACTCGTCCCCTATAACCTTGCAGCTCCCCCCCTTTCAGCTAAGAGAAAATCCAGAGCCATCCTATTCTGCAGTGTCATGACCCGGAGGGCCTTTAACTCAGGTGTTAGTGCGTCGAACCCCTTAGTAACCAGAGAAGTGAGATTTTCTAAATCTACAGCTAATGCATCAATCTGCAAAGCATTGTTAACTGTACCATAGTGTGGAAAAATACCTCCAAACACTAAGTTAGTGGTGGAGATACCAGCTCGTTTAGTCCTACGAGGAGGAGAGAGAACCTCAGAAAGATCTGACAACACACGGAGGTGAGGGATGAGATAAGCTAAATAGCATCTACCACACCAATTTCTAGGCAAATACAGAAAAGACCTTAACCTGCAAACCCAAACCATATTAGTTGGACAACTATAACCCTCAGGAGATGGAGTTAGAAGAGTCAAATAGGGAATGCTAGGGGTGGCTAAACCAAACCAGGACAAATTAACATTACTCTCCCCAGCACGCAATGTATGATTGGGATCATTACAGGGAGGTCTACCCAGCAGTAAAAACCCACATGAAGCCAGGATGGTGTGATTACAGTTACTGCTTACCCCCAAAGGCAAAGACACATCAAAACACGGCATCTCAAAACACAGCGGGGCGGCCACTGCATGTACAGAACTGGCAGGCATCACAGATTTAGAAATCAGGTGATCAGTGTTGCTGGAGAAGTCTCCGTGAAACCTAATAGACTGAAATGAAAAATCATGCATCCATGGACAAAACTTCAGAGGCAGAGAAGCATTGAGGAAATGTGTACTGTTAGATTTACCCACTGATCTGGCAGCCAGGAAGGATAGCACAATGACCGCGTCGACAGGCCACGGGCGTAATAGTTCCGCAGTCGGTGTGGCATGAGGGATCAGAGAACACACGTAACATGTGCCAATAATCACGTTGGTTGCGGTCTGCTTAGCAAGTGCATACCACAAATTGTCCTGTTCGTCATGATGATTGATGACATGGCGTCGCAGTCTGTGTAACTCAGGAATTGAAAACGTACAGGTGAAACTCCTGCTGTCAGGGCAGACAGCACGTATAGCAGCGAAAGCAGTGCTGCTAAAACAAACAGAGGCAGACACTAACCTCTGCACTGAAACACCACCAAATGTGCAGGTGGGAGACGATGTTGACGCATCCAGGGCTCCATTCTTTTTTTTTTTTATTTTCCACAGGGGAAATGAACTGCACACCTTAAGGCAGGAAAAAGGTGAGCAAGCAGCAAACAGGCAGATCACTGGTGGGCTCAGGTCAGAAGGAGCCAGAAAAATCCAGGTGTGTTGCTAGGTTCACCCGCTCTGTCCGGGGCCACGACGTCCCGTTGCTAGGCTCCTTCTCAGGCTAAGGGCCAGGCGTTACAGCTGCACCCTTGGTGGGGGCCCCTGATGTGTCCCTGGACTCCGGTGGGATGGGCACCAGCCTGCAGTGTGATGCGTGGACCCAAGTGGCACGTTCTGCCACCTTCACGGCCGTGTCCGTCGTCAGGAGCACCTGGAAAGGTCCACAGAACCCCTGGGAACGCCAGTGCTTCCTTTTGAGGTTCTTAATCAGGACCCAGTCTCCGGGACAGATCGAATGGCACACAGTTTCAGCAGGACGTGGAAAAGCTTCACAAACAATCTGGTGAATGTCAGAAAGCAGACCAGAGAGTCGTTTGCAGTACATCAGCAATGCATCTTCACACGTGGAGGTGTCCAGAAGGAGCCTTTTAACAGGCCCCACTCCCAAACAAGGAGGACGTCCAAAGATTATTTCAAAAGGACTCAAACCTGACCTCGCACGCTTCCTCATCCTAAGATAAGTGAGAACCAAAGGCAAAGCTTTAACCCAAGACAGACCAGTTTCTGCACAACACTTCAAAAGCTTATTTTGAGTGCGGCATTCTTCCGTTCGACCGCACCCCCAGATTGAGGATGATAAGAACAATGACGTCGCAGGTCAATACCAAGAAACTTAGAAACTTCAGTCACAGCTGCATTCACAAAGTGAATGAAGTGAATGCACAAATTATCAGAGCTGATACGGTGAGGGATTCCCCATCTGGGAATGATTTCGGTGAGCAGGGCTTTTGTCACCACATGAGAAGAAGCGTGCTTGGCAGGAAAAACCTCAGGGTACTTAGAAAACATGTCAACCATCACCAAAGCATACCTCCTACCCTCTGCTGGAGACAGTTTGATGGAATCCATTTGTAGATACTCAAAAGGAAACAGTGGTTCAGGATGAGCACCACGAGAAGTTTGAACAGTCTTACCTGGGTTGTTGACAGCACAGATCATGCACTTCTGGCAGAAATTCTCCGCATAGGTAGTGAAACCACGTGTGTACCAGAGTGTGGACAGCGCCAGATGCATACCCCCTTTGGACACGTGGTCACGGCCATGAGTGATCTTTGCATAAAACCAGAAGAACTGTTTTGGCAAGCAGGGGAGTCCATTCACACCCAGCCAAACCCCATCCTGAAAAATCGATCCCGATTTTTCCCAAAGTTGGATCTCAGGTTTAGTGGCAAAGCTCTGTAAAGCCTTCAGATCATCAGGGGGAGAAACAGCTGCACCACAAGCAGGAGGAGGAGGAGGAAGAGCCGGTGATTCCCCCGAGGGGGAGGGAGGAGGAAGGGAGGAGTCATGGAGGAGGGACGAGAGAGACACAGGGGGAGAGAGAAAATGCGGAGGAGGGGGAACAGAGACAGGAGGAGGATCTGACTGTAGAGAAGACAGTGACATGCAGGTGTTCAGAGATGAAACAGGAGTGTGCAAACGGGGCTTGTCCCCTGCCACTTTCGCTGCAGCGTCCACACGGGCATTACCTCTGGCCACAGCTGAGTCATGCACTTGACATTTGACCACAGCAATCTCTGAAGGAAGCAAAACTGCCTGTAAGAGGTCTGAGATCTGTGTTGCATTCAGAATAGGCTTACCGTCAGATTTTAGGAAATTTCTGTGTTTCCAGAGTGCTGCAAAATCATGAATCACCCCAAAAGCGTACCGCGAATCCGTGAAGACTGTGATTCTCCGCTCCGCCCCAAAACGGCAGGCCTCTGTCAGCGCCACGAGCTCAGCTGTTTGGGCAGAGAAATGGCTTGGCAGAGAAGCAGAAACAACAGTAGAATGGTCAGTGCAGACAGCAAAACCCACCTTGTTCACCCCAGTCCTGGGGTCACGTCGTGCTGATCCATCGACGTACAAGACAAGATTAGGATTCTGAAGTGGGGTGTCCTTAAGATCTGGCCTGGGCGTGCACGTTTGTTCCAATGCAGCCACACAGCAGTGCGGCTCTCCGTCGTCCTCAGTAGGGAGCAGGGTAGCAGGATTCAAGACGGTACACCGCTTAACTGTGATGTTGGGCATGTCCAACAGGATGGAGGTGTACCTGAGATGTCTCGCAGCAGAGAGATGAGAGGTTTTCTGCTCCAGCAAGATCATAGAAACAGCATGAGGGACCAAAAGGGTTAAATCAGAATAACCCACAATGTCACGAGAAGCCAGCACAGCTTTTTCGGCGGTGGCCATGGCTCGCAAACAGGACGGGAGGCCCCTAGCGACAGGGTCCAGTTTAGCTGAGAGATAAGCAACAGGGCGTAACTTACCTCCGTGAGTCTGGAGCAGGACTGAAGTCATCGAGCCATTCCTCTCATCCACTGCCTGAACGAATGGTTTCTCAGGATCTGGCAGGCCCAGAGTGGGGGCAGTTTGTAGTGCCAGCTTCAGATCAACAAATGCACATTCTGCATCCTCATTCCAGGAGATGGCATCACCTGGTCTCAGTCCCTTACCATGACTGAGTGCTGACAACGGTGCTTCCATGATAGAATAATTAGGAATGAAATTCCTGCAATAGGAAGTTGTCCCCAGAAAAGACATGAGCTGTTTTTTAGTGCGAGGTCGAGGAATGTTCTGGATAGCAGACACACGCTTAGAAGAGATGGCACGGCTACCTGCGGAGATCACATGACCCAGAAATGTAACTGTTTGCTGCACAAATTGCAACTTTTTCAGACTAGCTTTGTGACCCTGTTCAGCTAGATGTTTCAACAGTGCAATAGTGGCTTCCTCACACTCCTCACGTGTTTTAGAAGCAATCAAAAGGTCATCCATGTACTGACATAGAGTGGTATCAGGAGGAAGGATCAAGCCAGACAAACTTTCCCTCATGGCGGCGTTGAAAATGGTGGGGCTCTCGCAGAACCCCTGGCACAAACGACTGAAGGTCCAGGTCTGACCTAGGAACTCAAAAGCAAACCAGAACTGGCTGTCTTCATGTATCCTGATTGAGAAGAAAGCATTACTCAAATCACAGACACTATATCAAGAAGAATCCTGTGGAATCTGAGACAGTACCGTGCAAGGGTTCGGAACTGATGGTGCACGGGGTTGAACCGCAGAGTTGACTCTTTGAAGGTCCTGACAAAATCTCCATTCCTCTGGCTCACCCGCATCCCTGACGTTTTTTACAGGAAACATAGGAGAACGGCAAGGAGAGGAAGCACAGGGTTTGACTATTCCTGCCTGTCGAAGAACAGAAAACACAGGCATGATACCACGCACAGCTTCAGGTTTCAATGGATACTGCTTCTGATGAGGGCGATAATCAGAACGTGGAGTGATAACAACAGGAGGACAGTTCTTAATCAGCCCTACATCATAGTTAGGGGTAGCCCACAGAGATTTAGGAACAGCCTTCAGGGCCGGAATGTTTTCCAGTTCAGATTCTGACAAACACGTGTAGTTAAGATCTTCCTCAGGAAACATGTTGGCTGAAATCAGTTGGGCTGATCTCTGACAGCTGACCTCAAGCTGGACATCCATTCTGTAAGCTTTCACTGTGGGAGAATACAAGACTGCAGGTTCAAGAGTGAAGGAATTCCATTCTTCGGTCTTCTCACACACACTCAACCACATGCTGACGTCATCAGTCCCACAGCCATCACCCTGCAGACACACAAACTCAGAGTTGCACACATTTTCACCAGCCGGCTCACAATCATGCATTACCCCTGTGTCCCCCAGCTCACAGCTCTTCCGTCTGTCTGTGTAGCTGGAGAGAGAAACATGTGGGATGGAATGCGGAAGCAGGAAGCATTCCTTCTGTTCTTCTGTCAGACTGAGCACAGCTGCAGCCACGTGCTCATTCCACAGAACAGAAGACACCTTTAAAGTTTCTGGAGAATGATTAAACCATTGTGTTTCATATCTCTCATCAGGCTCCCGTGAGATGTTAGCAATGCACACACAGTTCTGAGCAGGGCTCGAGACCAAGAGGGAGGGATTTACCTCAGTCAGCTGCTGCAGAAAAATTTCACTCGGGAACTCCCAACAATAGCACACAGGATTTCCCAGGGGGTGTGTCCATGCAGTGATGACGGAGTCAGGGTTGGCCATAACTTTCACTCCATCAGGAGAAGATGTGAGACAAATGTTTAACCGACACATCAAATCTCTACCCAAAAGGTTGACAGGACAAACTTCAGACAGCAGAAATGAATGTTTAAATTTACACCCCGAGAGCAAATTACACCCAAGGGGTGCGGTCAACCATTCTTTCACGGTGGTCCCAGATGCAGAGATTGAATGCACAAAATTACCAGACATCTTAAGCGGCACAGAAAACTCAGAAGCCCTCAAAACTGACCTAGTTGCACCAGAGTCTACCATGAATTCAACGGTCTTACCCGACACCTCGACTTGTAGGGTTGGAAAAATCTTGTAGGCCTCAGCCGTTAAATGCGTATACGTCCCAGTCTTCGTCGGTGTGCATCTGCTTTCGAGCACAGAGATGGCATGGTTAATTTTGTCAAAGTCAGAGGAAACAGCAAGCGTTTCTTCATTGCAACAGAGCGAGGGAAACTGCAGGTTTTTATCAGTGTTGTGACCTTCAACGTGTGTGTGTGTGGGAGCAGGGTGTGTGTGCTGTGTTATCTGTGGATTGTTTACATTGGGTGTCTGTGTGCCAGCAGCAGAGCAGGAAGGAAAAGAGAGAGAGCTTTCAGTTACTGGGTCAAAACTTTGTGTGTGTGTGCGAGTTACGTCACCCAGAGATGAGGGGCGTCTCCTGGACCCATCCTTGTCAGCCCCCCCCACCCAGTCAGTCTGAAAGGGCAAGCTGCCGGCCCCCGTTTTGCTGGTGACGCGGACACTCAGCCTTCCAGTGTCCCAGCTGTCCGCAGATATGACATGCGTCGTGATGGCGGCCCCGTCCTCGAAAACCACGCCCCCGTCCACGTGGAAAGTCACGCCGTCTGGCCCCGTTTTGTTTTGGACCAGACAGCGCTGAATACATTGTCATCGCGGCCAAATGTAGTTCCTTGTCCTCTTTAGCCTTTCTCTTTGACAGCTTTTCCTCAACCAGGCGTTAAGCATGCCTGGCATATTTGCGAACGTCATCAATACGTGGACTGATATCCCACCCAACTAACTGTCGCTTCAGTTTGTCTGCGACTTCAGGGTGGAGGCCCTTAATGACAGCATCAGCGCACATATTTTCCCAAGGGGTAGAGGAACGGGATTCCCAGCCCGGTGAGGGTGCAGTCTGTCCTCCAAAAGTTGAGACTGTGACACAGACTCGGTGGATGAAATCATCTGAAGTCTCCCCTGCCTGTTGTTTGCACGTGAAAAACTTTGGTCATGTTCATTGAGGCCGGGAAATTGGTACGTACCTCCTCTGCCAGTTCATCTACCGCGGTTTTGTAAAGGAGATTATCAGCATGGCCCCAGTCAGGATTCCCCAGCCTCAGATCAGCGGCGGGGAGTTTGTCCTGGATCTTAGACAGTTCAGTCACCGCTTTAACACCGACCATGTCGGCGCCGACAGATTTTTACATGCGTTGTTCTAACTACCGTAATTCCTAGACCATTTGTGCCAGAAAAATCATTCAAACAGTTCCTGAAAGTAGAGAGAATGGCCTTTGCACTCATATAAGGCTTATTACGGTAGGCCGCTGCGATCGCGAGATTCAACAGGTCAAACACAGGCGAGACTTTACTTTGCTGAGTCACACAGCGGAAAAGAGCAGAAAGAGGACAAAAGAGGACAAAACGAGTGGACTTTTTGGAAAACTTTGTCAGCAATACGATCCTATTTGTAAGAGCAAATGTCAAGAAAATCATCTAGAGTTATAAAGTTATAAAAAGAGTTATAAAAAAGTTATAACAACCCCAAAAGGTTGATTGACGGCGATCGTGACCACAATGGCACATTTTCATCCGAAGCAGAGTAAGTACTAAGTTGTGTACAAGCAATATGTCTTAGTAAACCTACAGTGGATGTTCATATGGCTAAAAGTGAAATTTTATGTCTTTATTACTTTTATTACTTTTAGCATTCCTTCTGGTGATGGGCCACCCACAGAGTCAGTACCAGAGAGCAGTCCCTGGCAGTGTGAGGAGTGCAATGTGGGCCTGTGTCTGCAGCTACAGAGAGTACCACAAAGGCCAAAAAACGCCTGGACTTTCTTGAAGAAAATGGATTATAAAACAAAAACTGAAAGTCCAAGGCTCCCAAACTTTCTGGGGCAGATGTATAATAGTTGAACTTTCACATTTGACATGTGTAACCTTTTGTCTAGTGGCATTCAGAGTTTCTCATTTCATGAAAACCTTGAAAATCTAGTTTCGTTTTTGTTTTTTCCCTTATTTGAACTCTTATAACACACTGACAATATGCAGTAATGTTAAACAACTGCCAGATATTGAAAGCAGAGATAATCCTGGAAAAAGGTGTAAAAGCATTTATTTATAGCACATTTTCTGACACATTTACAGCCAAAACAACAAAATATATCCAGGCGGCCTGTTTGAGGCTTAGGTGTTAAGCCGTCTGGCCATCATCCGGCGGATCTCTGCACCTGTGGGGCGGAACTCCCGGCAGAAAAGAGGAAGTTCATCAGCAAACTTTGGTCCAGAGGTGACCGGGTCAGGCAATTGGGCCCCCACCTCCGCCACCTTGGTCTCAGTCCATGTTCGGAAGACCAGAATGGGCCCCG
>NW_024580587.1:94426-166218 GCF_017639745.1 Melanotaenia boesemani | reverse complement strand
ACGGCTTTTGTCTTATCCACTTGACTTTGTCCATTTACATATTTCGCTAGGATGCTGAAGTGCTCTCAAACAGGAGATTTTACACACACACACACACACACACACACACACACACACACACACACACACATATATATATATATATATATATATTTCTGCTGTTCTGTATAGGCCTGAAGAATGCCCTCACCCAATTAATCAACAAGACTGGCTATGGTTTCTGTCTCAGAAATGGGGCCACCATCAGTCACCTCCTCAACATGGATGACATCAAACTGTACGCTAAGAGTGAGCGAAACATTGACTCCAGATCACTAGGATCTACAGCAGGGACATTGGAATGTCATTCAGACTGGAGAAATGTGGCCCAATGGTAACAAAAAGAGGAAAAGTAGTCCATTCAGAGGGCATTACACTATCAGAGGGCAGAATAACAGATGTTGAGGAGAACTACAAGTACCTTGGCGTACCACAAGCAAATAGGAACCAGGAAGAAGCCACAAGAAAAGCTGCCATAGTCAAATATCTGCAATGAGTAAGTCCTGAGAAGTCAGCTCAGTGGCAAGAACAAGATCCGGGCAATTAACAGCTATGCCCTACCAGTGATTAGATACCCTGCTGGGATAATAAGCTGACCAAAGGAGGAAGTTCAGACCACAGGTGTTAAAACACAGAAGCTGTTCACCATGCATGGTGGGTTCCACCCCAAATCCAGTGTCCAGAGGCTGTACACTAAGCGCAAAGAGAGAGGCCAAGGGCTTTTGAGCATCAGGGCCACTATCCAAGATGAAACGTCCAATCTATATAAACACATCAGGAAGATGGCCCAAAGGGATGAAGCATTGAGTGAGCGTCTTTGGCAATGGAAGCTGAAGGAGAATGAAATGGAGGAACCATCATGGGAGGACAAGCTCCTGCATGGGATGTACCACCAACAGTTTGCTGAAGTGGCAGATATGAACAACTCCTACCAATGGCTAGAGAGGGCTGGACTGAAGGACAGCACACAGGTGTTAATCATGGCAGCACATAAACAAGCCTTGAGTACCAGGACAATTGAGGCCCAGATCTACCACATCAGGCAGGACCCCAGGTGCAGTCTGTGCAAAGAGGCCCCTGAAACAATGCAGCACCTCACAGGAGGGTGCAAGATACTGGCAGGGAAATAATACATGGAACACCATAACCAAGTAGCCGGCATACTGTACAGAAACATCTGTGCAGAGTATGGACTGGAGACCCTTAGGTCACAATGGGAAACAACTCCCAAGCTGGTGGAGAATAAGAAGGCTAAGATCCTGTGGGACTTGCAGATACAGACCAACAAAATGGTGGTGTCCAGCCAACCAGACATTGTAATCATGGATAAGCAGCAATGGAAAGCTGAAGTAATCGATGTAGCCATCCACAACGATGGAAATATCAGGAAAAAGGAACACGAGAAACTGGAGAAATACTAAGGACTCAAGGAGGAGTTGGAGAAAACCTGGAAGGAGAAGCAACAGTAGCACCAGTGGTCATTGGAGCACTTGGGACCCCACACTGGAGAAGTGGCTCCAACAGATACCTGGAGAAACATCAGACATCTCCATCCAGAAGAGTGCAATCCTAGGAACAGCTAAGCTATGATACTGCATAGGACCCTCAAGCTCCCAGGACTCTGGTAGAGGACCCGAGCTTGAGATTAACAGCCACCCAGCCTACCCGTTGTGTGGAGCTGGTCCACTGTTCCACAACGCTGACACACCTAACCAGGGAGGCATCCAGGATACACCCTAACCAGATGCCCTAGCCACTTCACCTGGCTCCTCTCGATGCAGAGGAACAGCAGCTTTAAAGCACAGCCATGGCAGTGTCCAACCATCACTGGAAACAAATCTGACTTACTGCCAGCAATCCAGACTTAAAAATGTGTATTTTTGGTCATTACTGGCATCCCTGTGTTTAAAAGCAGTTATACAGGCAGATTCTGCACCATAACAAAGGTCGGTGGTTTAAGCAAAGCAAAAATCATTAAGTCCTGATTTACACCCACTGAGATGAGGAGCTTTATATCCTACGTTTGTGTGCTGGAAAATCCCAGAAATGATCGCATACTGAATATTTTGTCCTGGCTTTTTCAAGTGTGTATGTTTTACCCATTCCAGTAATCATAAGATCTTCTCTTCAAGCCAAGCAGATTTGAATTAGCATATTGGGAAGCTTGATTATTTATCAGGCATGCAGGGAGGGGGGGACAGGCTGAGGTCAGTGGAGAGTTAAAGCGAAAAAAAAAAAAAGAAAAAAAACAAATACTGTGTCCTTCAGCTAAATCAAGAATATTGATTAGATTCTTAACATGGTCATGTATTATGCATAATTATCATATGACCCAGAAACCGAATGGAAATAAGGCCTAATGGGAGAGATGATTCTCTGTGGAAAGCATGCATGTACATGCACAGTGTTTGGGATCTTATGTTTGTGCTAATGATGCCGAGGGGAAAAGTGTTGGTATGCAAGGCTGAGTCAGTGTTTGAAATTGTTTAGACCTCTCCACAGTTGCTTGTGATGGACAAACATTTGTTGAGTGTTTTTGTATTTGAAGACAAGCTGTGATTTGTTAACATCTTTCACTCCATGCAGACACAGAAACACAAAGATATCCATCAATCAGCACGTTGAAGTAGTCACAGAATCAGAGCAAAGCTGCTGTTTGAGGGCCTCCTGTAGAAAAAAGATAAAACAATTGGGCAGAACAATGTTTCGATTTCTTGAAAGTTCAGAGATATAACTTGTACAAAATTTTATCTATTTTTGTCATAAAATGATTTAATGAATTTATAAACACATTACAAGCAAAAGGATTACAGTAAAACTTTTTCACAAACATTCAGGGTCTTTCTGAGATTGAACTCTGTTGTCTTCAGACGTTTCCTGTAGCCTGTTGAGAAGATCACTTTACACATTACAGTAGTTATCCTGTTAAGACGTTAAAAAGTTTAAACTACTTTAACTGCTCTATCAAATGAGTGGATTAAATTTTCTTCTTGGTTTCTTTTCTAATGTCTTAAACTGGTAATAAAACTAAAAGTCTCCAACAAGTTGTTCATGTTTCCTCAGGTTTGACACCAAGCACTCATTTTAGGAATCATGAACATGTTTTACAAAACATAGCTGTGTGAGAGACATTTTTCCTTTTAAAAATTGTATTTGCAGCACTGAAAGGTGTTTTTGTCAGAGTATTACCAGTTCATTTGATTGGTGAGAGGTGGTGACTTTGATAAGGAGACATAATCAAAACATTGCTCAGAATTTGGATACATACTAGTTAATGTATGAAACCTTATGTGTACTCTCAGCTCCTTGAAAGTCAGCCACATTAAGTTGCCACTTTGATGACTAGTCCTTCTATTTTTGCATGGCAAAAACATTTTAAGGGACAGGACAGATATATACTAATGGGTATATTCTATTTACAAAATTCTCAGCATGAAATATATATTGTATATCAGATATATTGATTAGCAGCTGTTGTTTGATTACTTCGTTTCCTCAGTAAATGCAGCTGACAACCATTTTTTAAGGGTTCTATAATTTAACCTGATTACATACCACAGAGTACCTTGTTGGAATTAGTACCATTAACTGAAATGTCTCACTTAAAATTGCAGGGACGACTGTGAAATCTCAGTGTTTAAGATAAATTAAATTAAAAAAATTATTCAGCAGCATTATTAAAGAGGTTGTTTTAAGTGGGGTTGGGATAAGTATGTTACTTTCTGGCCTATATTAGCAGCTGTCAGCAATCTCAGTTTGGGAGTCAGGGAGGAATTCAGACATGCCCCCATGGGACAGAAAAGAGCAAAATTGTTTTCATTGGGGGAAAAAGATCCTCAAACCTACAAAATTTCATGGTGGTTGCAGTAAATTATATAAAGTTTATTTTACATCAACTCACTCTTACAGCATATTTTTTTTAAATTTTCTCTAAATTCTCTAAACCATAGAACCTCTGTGTTTGAATGATATGTGTAAACACAGACTGGTTTAGTTCATGGAGACTTATAATAAACTATAATGTAACTCTGATGAAAAAGTGGCAATAATCTAAACTTAGCATTAAAAAACAAGGAAATCTGTGTTTTTTTCATAACAATGCTTCTTGACAATAAATCTTAAACAGTTGAAAAGCCTGTTTATTACCCTTTCAATTGGTCCCACATTTGTCAGGTACATGCATTTGTGGGATGAGTAGCAGAACTGGGTATGTGAGTTGCACCCATGAAAAACTTATCAAATCTCCTTTCGATATCTCTGCATTCGCTCCAATGACAAGCCTTGTTTTAAGAGTGAGACGCCACCTTCACCAAAAGCTGTTACACCAGTTATGCAATCTGAATGGCATTGACAGAGACGATCTGGCAAGTTTTTCATAGGTGCTAGCGCATACTCTGCTGCTCACCCCAAAAATACATTTTCCCTACAAATATGGCACCATTTAAAAGGGAAAAAACAAGGCGCTCCAAAAACAAAAGATCAATTCTCAAGAAGCATTGTCGTAACAAATAAATAATATACCAAATACAAATTTCCTTACTTTTTGTGCCAAGTTTACATAACAGTGTCAGCTTGAAACGATATGAAAACTGCTTTATGGTTTGCCCCCACATCAAAATTCCCTCCCTGCTTCTCCAAACTCAAAGTAGTCCAACCCCTGCTTAATGTAGGAAAACTGCAGACAGCTAAACAGTTGCCTGCTACCATTTCTCATTCCAGTTGACTGATTAGCTAGATGAAAGTTTCAATAAACCAAATCTTAAATGTTAATGATCTAAGGCAGTAAAAATGGTGAACACAGCTAATACTCACTTGAAAACACCTATCAAACTTTTTATTCATTTTGCTATTCATCTTTTTAATATTCTATCATATACTGTTCAACAATAATAATCTTTTAAAAAAATAATTATGGCCTAAGGTGTGGAAGCAGGTTTTGAGTTAAACTTCAAAGCAGCGTCTGCATATTATATAATGCTCTCCTATATCCACATTTATGATGAACTACAACTGAGTGTCGGAAGTTATGTAAAATATATATAGAAAAGAGACGGTTGATTGAGCTGCTTCATCCCTTCTAAACTTGTGTAACTGCAACACTTTTTTGTTGTGCATGCATTTTACATTTGAGAGGTTTTCATTTCCAGTTCCTCACCAATCAGCCTCTGATGACTGGGGTTAATTATGATGCGTTAAAATAGCCAAGCTCTGACTTTAGTACAACCCTGAGCTGCGTTTAGATTAAATGGGCTCTGGAGATGAGTAAACTACACAAAATCTGAGATTGGTTCACTGAACGCTGCAACTTCAACTCTTGTTGTTCTTGCTAAATGGAAGTGCACCTGATTTAATGTACAGAACAGCCGATTTAAAAGTACAAAGGTTGCAGTGACTGCTTCCAACCAGCAGGTGGTGGTATTGCTACACAATACATCCTGGATGATAAATCTAGTCAAAGAATACATAGCAAGAGATAAAACTTGTGGAACTGAAAAAGATCTGTATAATAAATGGAAACTACCAAAATACTAATGGACTATAAGATACTCTGAACCGAATTATGCTACAAAGGAATTTTTCCGTTATTTCGCTTTCCCAATTTAAAATATTTAAATTTACATTTTTGTCTTGTAACATTTTCATTTTTCTTTTGATAATTAATCTTTTACTTATTTAATTATTAAATAATAATAATAATGTAATTTAAATAAATAATAATAATTTAATTTAATAATTAATCTCTCTTGTTGTTGTGAACAAAAAAACTCTGGAAAAACTGAATATTGAAAGATCGCTTTCACTTAGTATTTTTGTTTTTTTTGCCTTTTCCTGTTTGTGTTCCTTTCTATTCTGTTCTATTTTATTCTATTCTACAGTAATTTAGCATACGCTTTTATCCAAAGCGAGTTACATTTGAGAGGAAGAACAACACAAGCATGAATTCAAACAAGATGGGACGTCATAATTAAGTGATAGTCAGACCGCGTTTGAGTCCAGTTGGACCCAGGTGCTGTCATGTAGTGCTAGTGCAGTGCATATAATTGTTTTTTTTTTTATTTTTTTTTAGTCATTTTATTTAAACACAGGATCACGATTTCGTCACACAATATCAACTAGGTCATAAGTGCATGATTTCATCACATGCTCCTTTTTGCTGAGGGTTCTAAAAAGGCCCTTTGTTTGTGAACAAATAAAAACTTTGCAAATTGAAAAAATTGAATTGAAAAAGTCCTAAAAGATTTGACATTTGTGGATTTTTAAGCGTTACAGGCTGGGAACAACCTCTGACTGCACTTGCTAGTGCAGTGCATATAATTGTTTTTTTTAAAATTTATTTTTAGTAATTTTATTTAAACACAGGATCAAAGTGCTATACATTAACTATTAACTATTAACTATGACACACAGTTATATGTGTCAGTGACTCGTGATGAGCACCGGGCAGTGATGTCTTGTTAGATTGTATTTTAGATATCAGAGGGTGGATGGCAGAAAAACTTTCTGCAGCTCAATATAGAGTAAAATTGCCCAGCACCAGACGGCAGCCAGACAATCATTCTGTTTGCAACGATGCTGGACAAGACAGGTTAAAAGAAAAAAAAAAAAAGAAAAAATAAAACAAAATAAAATCTACAATATGATGTTGACACAGGTCAGATCTGATTATGAGTATGGAGAAGTGGGCCTATCTTGATATAATAAAAGCTTCGTTGTAAATATCTTCAGTTTTCCAAGGAGGAGCTGGTTTCGTTGTTACTTTCTTCAGTTTTAATGGGGCCACTTTTTCCAGGGTAGCACGTAATTTACTGTTAAAAAGGTCGACAATAAAATCACAGGATGAGGGTGAAATAAAAGCTGGGGCATTATCACACAGAGGTGAGATGGTTAAGCCGAAACAAAGTCAGTACATTTCTGGACATCAAAACTCGGAAAATCGCCGGCCTACCTTTCTGTACAAAACAGCTCAGAGCCAGCAAGCAGGTAGCGTATATCAAGGCGAGCTGGGTTTCTCTCATCCCGTATCAAAACGCTCTCCGGATTCTGTGGACATAAAGCCGAATTTGTCATCTATTGCATTTTTATGGATAAATGTGGTCATTCACAAAGATATTTCTGTCATAATTACCTGGTACACTCATACATTTGCTTGGACCTCTGTAAACAGTTGTATTGATAAACGTGCTGTCTTTTTAATTAATTAATAATTAATCTTTTTAATTTTATGTAACACTTTTCAGTGATTTATATAGCACTTTTCATAAATGATATTGGTACCTGGTTATTCACGAGCTACCTCTCTCTTCTCTCCTTTCCATCTGTCCCTCCCTGTGTGAGATATTAATTATACACAGATTTGTATTCAAAATAACCCAAAACAATGTTTGTTTTTTTTTTTGTTTTTTTTTTGCTGTCCTGAAATTACCTGACAGAGACGTTCTCACTGCTGCTTACTGCTGGGAAGAATCCAAACGCACTAGTCTGTGTCTAGTCTTTTTATATAGCCGGGGAGAGACGCACACACACACGCACACACACACACACACACACACACACGCACACACACACACACACACACAACAGAAAGTTTACCAGCAACACCATGTCTCAAAAACCAAAGTAAATGTACTTTATATCTAGGAACAAAACACCGAACTAGATTAAGGTTTTATAAACATTAACGCATCTAAATGAAATGTTAGGAGATTTGAATTAAAGAAAAATAAATAAATAACTAAAATTGTGTGTAATCACAATAAAAGACAAAAAGAGATGCTTTAATTATAATTTGAAAAATAAAATACCAATAATAAATCAATCAACCATCTCTTGGACTGGCAAGTAAAAGTGCATAAAGAAAAGAGAAATTATTGCTCATGTAATCTCAAGTTTTCCCCCGTGGAGCTGCAGGTTCAACACATCGAGATGGCTCGAGATCTCACACAGAAAGTCCGGCTCACAGAGAAACTTTTTTTGTCTCGAAAACTCTCTCGCCTTTGCTTTCCAGAAACTGATGTATTTTACTGATGCAGCTCGAAAACATGTGTTCAGTACTTTTTCAGTACTTTGTTTCGGCTTAACCATCTCACCTCTGTGTGATAATGCCCCAGCTTTTATTTCACCCTCATCCTGTGATTTTATTGTCGACCTTTTTAACAGTAAATTACGTGCTACCCTGGAAAAAGTGGCCCCATTAAAACTGAAGAAAGTAACAACGAAACCAGCTCCTCCTTGGAAAACTGAAGATATTTACAACGAAGCTTTTATTATATCAAGATAGGCCCACTTCTCCATACTCATAATCAGATCTGACCTGTGTCAACATCATATTGTAGATTTTATTTTGTTTTATTTTTTCTTTTTTTTTTTCTTTTAACCTGTCTTGTCCAGCATCGTTGCAAACAGAATGATTGTCTGGCTGCCGTCTGGTGCTGGGCAATTTTACTCTATCAAGCAGGGATTTATACTACATGTATAAAGTCCCTCTTGATGACATGAAAAACTTTATTAAATCAGACTCTTAATGCTGGACTCGATCGGAGGGGACAGAGAGAGAGAGAGAGAGAGAGAGAAAAGAAAGTAGAGAGAAGAGGGAGGGGAGAGAGAGGGACAGAAAGGGTGTGGGGAGTGCGGGTGGGGACTTAAAACATTATACAGAAGACCATGTAATCCATACTACTTACAACATATATAGCTAAGATCATCCTAGCCAGTAGGTCATTACACAACTAGTTGATAATAGTAACAATAATAATAATAAGAGTAAGAGTAATAATAATAATAATAAGAACAGAAATAATAAAAAAAAAGAAACAAAATATGATAATAGATATAAGTGAAACTGCTGTATTCAAGAACACGCGCAGAGAAACCTGTGTGGATGTGTTTAAGGTTCTCTTACTTGTTTATAAATGTCGTAATGGTCTTGGGCCTTCTTATTTATCTGACTTGTTTTCAAATTATGAGCCCTCGCGGACCCTGAGGTCCTCTGGTACCGGCCTTTTAACTGTTCCCAAAGTTAGATCTAAAACACACGGTGAGGCCTCGTTTCATCATTGTGGTCCTCAACTGTGGAACAGCCTGCCAGAGAGCCTCAGGGCTGCAGAGACTATTGATGTTTTTAAGAAGAGGCTCAAGACCTTCCTTTTTAGTTTAGCCTTTTGATTTGACTTTATTCATTTTCTGTTATTTATCTCATCTTATCTTATCTTATCTGTCTCATTTATCTATTTTATTTTATTATATTTTATTATAGCTTCTTAACTGTTTCCCTATTTTATCGTTGTTTTAACTGTTTTAACATTTTTAACTCCAGTGTTTCTTTATGGGGATCCTAAACTCTGGGAGTCAAGCCTGCTTGGTCTGCCCTCTGCAAACATGGCTTGACTGGCTCCTGGTGTAAATGTGGAAAATGATAGGAGACAGCAAATCCTAAAATCAAGTTTTTTCCTTAGATTGGTAGCAAATAATGTTTTTGTTTTAAATGCTCATATCTCCACATATTTGTAATGTCTACAGCACAGACACAATTCAGAGCCACTGTTCTGCAGGTTTTAGATGTTTTTATTTTTTTAAGAGGCATAAAACAGACACAATAGAATACTGTCACCGTTTTTTATTGAACAATGAACATTACATGTAGACACATGTGACAACCTCTACACTGTAAAACATATGAACTGAGGTTACTCAATGTAATTATGGCAACAAAGTGACACTTGATATAATTGAGTAATTTTAATTACCTACATTTTGATTAGAATAAATTGAAAAAAATGAACTTATTTTAAATAAAAAAATTGAGTACATGCTATATAACAGAACATAAAAAATGTGTTGGATTTAGCAACTCCATGTCAAAATGGGAGTAAAAGTAACTTCATTTCATTGAAAATGTTACGTAAAATCTACTTAGTATTTATGCACAATTACATTGAATTCACTAAAAATCTCAGACAATTACATTAAAAATCACTATATATGGAGAAAAGATTATTTTACAACTACTTAATTTGTTGGGGAATTTTAAATTGCATTTACTCAATTTCTTAAGAAACTTCACAAATAATCACTGAATTTGTACAGAAGATCAATTTAAATTTGGTAGTTACCCAAGTAAAATTTATAATGCTTACAAGGAATCTATTTAAAACACACATAAATAGGAAACAGGGAAAACATTTATTCTGTCAACATTTAAAAATGTAACAACAAAAGTATGAATGAATACATTTCTGTAGTTACAAGGCCAGAATGTACAACTTGGGCTTAGTGGTAACAACATAACAAACTAAGTTTGTACCCAACACCACTTGGACTACAGACAACTTTATTTTTATAAAACTTTATGTGATTGGTATAGGCAAGGTCAGCTTCATAGGTCATTCGACACGCATGGCACAAGCCCTTGCAACATTACTCAGAGCAGCAAGAACTGTCACCCCCTCCACATGATAGTTTGGTCTTGATTTTCATTCTTTGTTTAAGGTGTTCTTGAGCCACAGTGTCGCCATCAGCATCCTAAAACAACAAAAACAGCATTTCGCAAGGTCAGCTTCATAGATCATTCGACACGCATGGCACAAGCCCTTGCAACATTACTCAGAGCAGCAAGAACTCTCACCCCCTCCACATGATAGTTTGGTCTTGATTTTCATTCTTTGTTTAAGGTGGTCTTGAGCAACAAAAACAGCATTTCACTTTCACACCAAAGGGAAATTTCACAAATCAATAGCTCCCAATCCCAGTGATCTTTTATTGAAAAAGAAAACCTAAGAACCATAATGGTTTTAGTTTCAGAACACAAAATAGGCCATCTCTAAAAACTCTTACTTATAGCTGTTTAGATTAGTGATTTTTTTTTTTTTTTGTCGCAAACAAACTTCTGCTCCCCTCTTCTGCCCAGTAGTTAATGTCCAAATTAGCTGCTGGTTTGACGACTAAAACTTACTTCAACATGAGAAAAGGAGACGAAAACCAACGAAGGCCACGAATACCAAGGACGAAAACAACAGTCAATGTGCATGTGAGCGGGGACAAATGACCACTGTGATTTATTATTCAGGGGCGTATGAGTCCCTGAAGCTTCGACTACAAGTTGAATATCAAATCAAATCAGATTTGATTTGATTTGACAAGTTCTATGTCTACTTGTTTTGTATTCATGAGGCCAGTAAGATATTTTTATGTCAATTGCTGCCCCAAAAAAAAAAAGTGAATTGTAAACATTGTAATTTCTGAATTTATTGTTCAAGCATTTATCACTAATACAGTGAAAACGAGAGGAAATGTGAATACTTGCTATGCAAGGCAATCTCCTAAAAATCTAAGTTAGAGGCTGCTGTGCTCCACGTAAAAAAGTTAGTCTGGAGTCCTGCACATTGGACATGCAGGAAAAGTGTGCTCCTGTGCAGTGAGTCTGCCAAGGAAACAGCCTCAAGATGGAGCCCAATATCTTATCCATACTTCATGCACAGAGTCTGCAGTCTAACATAAATGCTTTCATATTAACATAGGCATCAGCAACAACTAGAGACACTCCATCAGCCTTGGGCCAATGCCGCACTATACATTTCAAAGCTCAGAGTTAAACATCAACACAGCACTTCCCTGTCATAACAAGTCAGCAACTTGGTAACACCACTGTTTGTTACTGTTGCAGTGATCCTCTCTCCCCGTGGACACTGGGGCCGCATCCACATGGCCTCCCGGCTTCCTCCAAACCGTCCCTGACCCACAAGATGACTCGCAAACTCTCTCAGGTTCCACAACATCAGCCAGAGAGAAAAGCCACACTTTCAAAGTGTCATTCACTTATGGTTGCAACCTTAAGGTTAGCTAGTCCCAGCCGGAGGACCAGGGGGATGAGAGGCACCCGGCTGAAAAATGCACAAAGTGCCAGCAGGCTGAAAAATGCACTAAGTGCCAGCCGGAGGACCAGGGGGATGAGAGGCACCCGGCTGAAAATTGCACTAAGTCTGACTGCTTCAGCTTTACGGCACTGCGTCACATGCCAGCAACTGGATATTGAAACACTGGCCATTTTGACTGTGCACCATGATTGATTCATCAAATAAACACAAAAGGAAGTTATCAAAGGAAGTGAGGAAAAGAAGGAGAGAAAATGAAAGACCAAGAGTTGAGTCAGGCAGAGAGCTAAGAGGAGAGAATGGGGAGGACAGATGCCAAATCTGCCTTTGTTAGGGTGTACCAAAGTGCAAAAATCTGCTACAGTCCAGTAGTGCAGCTTTAAAAGGGTATTAAATTCTCTTGATGTAGACTCCAATCAACAGGCTCTGGTATTTATTTCATAGGAATTTAATGTGTCTGGACAAAAATCCATGGAAGTCCATCCCAAACTTGTTTAGGAATTTCTATCCAAATTGGTGGACTGGCCAACCATTTCTAAAACAATACTGCTAGCAGATTTAATACGTGTGTTTAATACGTTTCCAATTTTAACATTTCAGCCTTGGCAACTATGCAAAGTCTTGAGTAAAATAAGGACCTGATAGTGGATGAGTTCATGCTGACTGGCAGGGAGTGAAGTTTAAAGCCGAAAGACAGTAAGAGACGCTACTGAAGTTTCACTATGCTTGTCTTTAACGAGAGACAGGTGCCTTTTTTTTTTACATAAAATAAAAACACAGTAGGCTGTTGAGGGGGTTAACACCACTATTTTATAAGGAAATGCAATCCCATGTTAGAGCCCATCCTCAAACCCCACCCATCAGCATGTCCCTGTTACTGAAGAGGGGGGTCAGAAATAACAGCGGTATATGAGAAGGAATATTTTTTTTTTTCTTTTTACCTCCTCCTCCTTTTCCTGCTCCAGATTTCAAACCGTTTATAAAACTTTAAACCAAAACACACCTTCTGGGCTAAAAGTGAGCTTCCCTGCACAGATCTGGATGCAAAGCATTATGTGAGGATAGAAGAAAAAGCTAAAAACGTAGTAACGTGGAACTTATACGTACTGTAAATTGTGATTAAATGATGAAATGATTAACTGCAAAGATCCCAGTAGTTAATGTCCAAATTAGCTGCTGGTTTGACGACTAAAACTTACTTCAACATGAGAAAAGGAGACGAAAACCAACGAAGGCCACGAATACCAAGGACGAAAACAACAGTCAATGTGCATGTGAGCGGGGACAAAATGGACATTAACTACTGGGCAGAAGACTAAAACTTACTTCAACATGAGAAAAGGAGAGGAAAACCAACGAAGGCCACGAATACCAAGGACGAAAACAACAGTCAATGTGCATGTGAGCGGGGACAAATGACCACTGTGATTTATTATTCAGGGGCGTATGAGTCCCTGAAGCTTCGACTACAAGTTGAATATCAAATCAAATCAGATTTGATTTGATTTGACAAGTTCTATGTCTACTTGTTTTGTATTCATGAGGCCAGTTGTGTGACTGATAAGTAAAGATGATAAGTATCCCTAAAAACAAATAAATGCTAAAATGTAGGGTTTTACAGGCAGAGGGTTGTGCTGTAATTTAGCATTCAAAACATACCAGTGTGAGGAAAGGGTGCGTGGCAGAATATAACATTTTTCTCTTTTAACATGTGCTTTAACTTACTTTAAAGTCCTTGAAGAGTTTATCAGTATGTTCTCCGATGTACAACATGAGGCACTGAACAACAAGGTCTCTGGTAAAATAGATGCTTGGATTGCCTGGTGCCTGAAAAGACAAAAATAATCACCATTCTCTGGTTATACACCACTAATCCATTTTAACTTTACTGTTTAAGTAACAAAAACATACAACACGATATGATGGATCCAGTAAGATTCAGATTCAGTAAGGTTTCCAAATATCAAGACTTTATAGTGACAGGATTCTCCCAAGTTTAGAGTACCAAGACCTGAAAGTTATCCCCATTTTAACAAAATACTTAAGTCATTCAAAGAATTCATCTGACAATTTCATCAATTCATCAAAAAAAAAGAAAAAAAATTTAATTCCCATGCAGCAGATTTGTCCGAGTGATTTAGTTATTTAGTCTTAGCTGTTTAGCAGCATACTGAATA
The DNA here is from genome assembly GCF_017639745.1 of Melanotaenia boesemani. Lineage (NCBI taxonomy): Eukaryota > Metazoa > Chordata > Actinopteri > Atheriniformes > Melanotaeniidae > Melanotaenia > Melanotaenia boesemani. The sequence continues at coordinate 152,135 of NW_024580587.1, read as the reverse complement.
ATAAATGCTTAACTCAAGACAATATTGTTAAAAGTATTTAGTGCCACTGGACACATAATTAAAGTTTGCTGCCAGTGGTGCAATAGCGCCACCAATCGTTTCACCATTATTTCAGTTACAGCTATGACCTCAAATTCAGAGGTTCATCTTGAGCCTGGCCTGAAGCTGCTAATGTGAAAACATTGTCACATCCAAGTCCAACTCAGCATTGAGATGCATTATATGGAAATTCATGGAAGGAATGCAACTGTTTTAAAACATCAGTGAGACTTGGATTATCTGTGGTACTATAAACATTTTTATGCTGGTTCTCCAACTATTGTCATAAAATGCTGAAGTGACCAAATCCACATAACTTACAATATTTGAATGAGGAGTTCAAAATATTAGATTTTCAGAAGTAGTTAATTGTGTCTAGCAACTGATATCCTAATAATTTGACTACAAAAGGAAATATCCAAATGAAAAGTCACTGAAAAATACCTTATGTAAGATGTCCTGTGGTATCAACCCCATGGCTCCTCCCTTGGAATTAAAGACAGCCAACAGCTTGGGAGAACACTCATCCAGCTTGGACATCAGTTTTGGTTCCTGGTGTGGTAATCCTGCAAAACTCATCAGCTGAAAGACAAATATGTCAAATAACAACAAATGAAAGAGAAAAAACCCATTAAAGTAACTACTTCACTCTTACCTCAGTAAAATGTTAGTTGACACACTTGCAGTTTTCAAATACAACACTCAGCTCGGTTCTGTTTTCTTATGGCCTTCTTATTTTCAAACCTTGATTTCTTTTACACTTGAACATGAATATATAAATGAGAGATTTGATGAGAGAGTAAGCCACAAACCAACAGCACAGATAGAGCTTCTGGTTCATTTACTTAACTTGACTGATACAAAAAATAAATAAATGAAAAAAAAAAAAAAACGGATACCTGGTGGCATTCTGATGCCTCATCCCTTCTCCACTCATGACTGAGCTATAAACACCAACGTGCAACACCTCAAATGAGGGAGGTTAAAATCCGGGGAAGACTGTTATTTTTACAAGTTTCTTAAAATGAAATTTCATACGGCGTAACACTGCTGGAGAAAGTTCCAAAAGAGAAAGCTGTGAAGCCTCAAAGTTTAAGCCTGTGCTAGCTGCCTTGTCAGTTAAAAAAGAAAAAGAAAAGAAAAAAAAACAAAAAACACCACAATGTTCCATCAACATTGTGGTGTTTAACGTTTACTTATAACACTGCTTAATGCTTTTAGGCAAACTTGCTACCACTACATACACAAATCGACTGTCTGGCACAATATTTACGATGCAAAGAAGGATGCAAAGAGAGGATCTTTCTTTGAAAGATTAACATCAGAGACTGAGAACAATGCGCACATTATATATATATATATATATATATATATATATATTATATAAAATAAAATATTGGAAGAGCTAGGCCTACTTCAGAAAAATCTTTGCTCATCATTTGCATGTATGATCACGGGCCAGTCAACAGTCCCCGACGGGCCGGATTTGGCCGGAGGGCCTGGAGATGAGTATGGCTGGTCTACATGCATACAATATAATCAAAAACACAACCTTTATTGATTAATTCATGTGTGACTCTGATTTTACATGCTGCTGCTGTCTGCAGCAGAGGGTTTAACACTTAACACGGTGCTGGAAGTAGGGATGTTGTGCTTACAAACTTCAGCTAACAAGATGCCAATCTATCTTTAACAGCGATACACTTACCCAGTAAATGTAGTAATAATTGTAGTGCTGTAGTTGTTTTAAAAACGTGTTCACCGCGAAAAAGTACAACTCCCAGGTTAAATAACGTGACTTCCGGACTCCCGTTGTTTCACAAGCAATGTGTACTGCGCATGTGCATAACGAAAACCGTGTTCACCGGGAAAACTACAAATCCCATGATGAATTACGTCACCTCCGGACTCCGTTGGTTCAAAAACAATGTGTCCTGCGCATGTCCGTAACGAAAAACGTGTTCGCCGGGAAACTACAAATCCCATGATGAATTACGTCACCTCCGGACTCCGTTGGTTCAAAAACAATGTGTCCTGCGCATGTCCGTAACGAAAAACGTGGTCGCCGGAAAAACTACAAATCCCATCTCTTAAGGTTGCTCTTCTCTTTTGTTAGATGACGCCGGTTCAAATCTCAGCCTGGATATTACAAAATTCTTCACACACTGAGCCTTATGCTACTTTTATTGTGTCACGGACACCTAACACCTGACCTCATTCATAAAACACTCACTCTGAATACAACCGTAATTCTTCGTTAGATTTTTAACTTTTAATATTAAATCAGATCAGACGTGAAGATCAGCCTTTCCATGGATTTGTGCTGCCATCTACTGGCGTGTAATGAAAACTACATGTTTTTGTATATTTGCTGGTTTCATTACTTCACTCAAGTAGACCTGGGAGAGGCTTGTCAATTTATTGTCCAGTCATATGGTCACAGTAATTTATGCGTGCATAAAATCTAAAGTTGGCTCACAACAGAGATCAGACACATAACTTTGACAACTTCAAAGTGACAATGTTGTAGTGCCTGTAAATGTGTTCCATGTCAAAATATGATCAAAAGTGGAAGACCATTTAACAGTTAATTGTTTTAATATTTCTGAACATTTTCAAACTGAATTGAATGTTTTTAATTGCATTTTTAAATATGGGTCAGAGCTGCCCTGAAAGGCCGCACATACGCAAGTTTCAGGCCCCATTTTGTGCGTACGCAACGGTTATAAATGAGACCCCAGGTGATTTACATAGCAATAATTTAAAATGGAAGCAAAAATCTTTATAAATTTCAGTCTGGCTTCCGAGCTCTTCACAGCACTGAAACAGCTCTGGTCAAAATGGTAAATGACATTAGGTTGGATTCTTAAACTGATCAAGCATCAGTCCTGGTTTTGCTAGATCTTAGTGCTGTGTTTGATACTATAGAATACTGGGTTGGACTTTCTCGAGCAGTCTCGGGTTCAGATGCTGCATAGTTGGCGGCCAGTTATCCCGGTGGAAGAACTGAGTCGGGTCAGGTATAAAAGACCATATTTTGCAAACGTGCAGGCAGAAAATAGACATCTTAGATCTTAGATCTTCAAAATACGTCACATGAAAATATCACCCTTTAAAATCTGTTTAAATGACTACATCCAAGACCAGAATGTGTCTGCCGATAAGTTTGTGAGGAAAAATGCAGACTTAGATGGAAACAGTAAATTCCCTTTGAGACCGCCGGGTCTTTCTGTTGTCATGCACTCTGAGAAAAAAAAAAAAAAAAAAAAAAGCACAACCAAAAAACAAAACGCACAGTCTGAAAATACATACAACAGTGCAGCCTAAACACACATTGGTCCATGGTAATTGGGAGTGTTCATGAGTGTCTGCCCACATATATAGTAGGGCTGTAGATCTTCATCCCCATTGCCATCACTAGACTGTATGAAGTGAACCTAGAGGAGCTCTCAAAGGGACAACACTTCACACGAGAGACGGAAGACCCTCTAGTTTCCTCAACAGCAAAGATGCCCAGGGAGGACGAGAGAAAGAGGGAAAAAAGCAAGCAAGCGAGTATAGTGACAATGAGAGAGAACACGAGGAGCTTCATTGTCACAGAGTTCCCACCTTGGTACGCTTCTGGGACACACAGAAATGCATTTCTGTGTAAAAGCTCCCGTGGACTGTTGGACGAGGTGGCATGTATGATGCTATGCAAACAGAAGGAGCTATCTGCCCAAGAGAAGAAATTCAAGCCAAAGACCATAATTAATTTGGTAAAGGATAAAGTCATACTGGATTCTCACAGAATACCACAAAAGCCATCAAAGTCTCTGGTGTGTGCAGTATTGGATTTATTGGACATCAGAACGAAGGGAATTGAGTCCTCCACTGTAGATAAGGCTGGAATCAAAAATGTGCTCCTGGCGTATGGCAACTACAAATGTTTATATGTGCCCCCCGAGAAAATGAGCAGTCCAGACGGTAGAAAGGTGATCTCGGTCATTACGCAGTACTGTGAAAAACAAAACTTCGCATATCATGATCGTATGAGGTCTATGCTTGGGACTTACATAGCTGTGATCCCGTACGCGAGGAGAGATTCTACACCAACCTACTTTATTCAGGAGGTACTCTTTGTACCGGGACTCGAAAGCCTTGAACTGCTGAGGAGGACCGCTGGCGAGTTTTTTGTCTTTTGGGACATGTCGTTGGAAGTACCAACGCATCCGGAAGGTCTCACGCCGTCCTTTCAACAGATCCAGCCATTGCAGCTGTTGCGAACTGAGCAGATGTCTGCTACTCAATCGCAAGATTGCAAGAGCGATAAAAAAGAGGATTTAGAGTCTGGTCATAACCGAGCTGAGGTAGCGCCCATGTGCTGTGTGCTCGATAAAGCTGCTGCCGTGGAGCTGGGAAAGAAGCGCGAAGCTAGCATTGACTGTTTCACTGAAGAGCAAATTGTGTGCAGTCTCAAACACTTCTTGTATGAACATCACAAGACGCGTGTAGTTTATTTCCGAAGGAGCGGAAGGCTCATCGATGGCCTGCGTGTGCATTTGCTCCCCGTCGTGGTTGTAAAAGAGTGCCAGGAACACTTTCCTCAGCTGTACGTGTCCACCACTGTGAGATTCCTGAGGGCCTTGAAGCAATGTAGCATGAAGGGCTCAGGGGAGCTCGTTAGCTGTTGGGATGAGACGTTGAGGGAATTCAACAGAAAAACATTTGTGACAGGACCAGATACGATACATCAGGACATACACTTTTCTGCACTCACGGCCTTCATGAAACGAGTGAGCCCAAATAGCTGGTGCCACAAAATTCCCAGGCATGTAGAAAGTATGATCGAGAATCCGATCATGGTCGAAATCGTCGAGCTCGGGATTACTTTCATGGAATACAAGATTCCCAATCCATTCGGGGTGGCTGAGCTGTTGGCCTGCCCTATCGAGAGAGTTCGAGAGTACGTCGAGTTTTGGAACTCGTGTAGTTCCGACAGTTGCCTGCGTGCAGTGGTGACTAAGACTCGTGTGGACATGATAAAGAAGCAGATGAGAGCAGACTGGTCTGCGTTATCAGATATTGCTTCACAGTATGGTCGTAAAAGATACAAGAGCGATGCCACAAGGCGCTCAGTCTTCGAAGACCTACTGAAAAACCACACTGTGGATGACATTGCCAAAATCCAGAAGACGTGGCACGCTCTGGTGAGGTGTGACCTGGTAAAAAGCAAAGACAAAGATTTAGTCCAACTGCATGCAAAGGTAAAGGTTTTGTTCCTAAAACTCCGCACGTTTCACAACAAAGTCAAAAAAGAACTCAAGGCAGCTGAGGGAGAGCGGTGCCAAACGAAATCCCCTGCACTCTCGCAAGCTAAGGATGGAGCAAAGGAACCATGTGAAGCACATAAGTCTGATAAGCCTCCTACAACCTCCACGACAAGCACTACACAGAAGGTGTTCAGAGAGGAGCTGTATTCCATCATTATTACAGACCCTGTTCCGATTGCTACATGGATAAAAAACATGTCTAGTCTGTTGCTGTGCAATCCCTGGCTGACAAATGAGCCTATCAGGAGAGATGCTGTGTGCACGCTGCTCGGACTGGATGCTACTCTGCTGAGCAAACAAGGGCGCGAAACGTTGTGCGAGTGGGTAATCTACAACCGCGCAACAGTCGATATTCTCAGAGCACACAATCCCAAAGACAGGCTCAGCAAGGCTCTGGTAGGGTGCCTGGACTCAACGTTGGTGAACGCCGGAATAAACAAGACTGTATCCTTTCGGGTACCCATGGAAGATGTGTTGTCAGCGGAGCAACATTCTGTGAAGCGGTCATCGTGTCCTGACACGTCTAGTGCCAACAACAAATCTAGTAAACGCAGACGGATGACACCTGAGATCAAAAGTGTAGGAACATCAGCAGGAGCAGGGAAACTCAGAGGTTTGGATTCCAGAGCAAACAAGCGACTGCTGTCTGAACATTCAAAAGCTTACAGAATGTCCAGAGCACCACTGATGATGTCGGAGTGGTTTGACAACGAGGCTCTCGATGAGAACAGCGCGGACGAGAGTCGTGAGGAAGGTACCAGTGAGGAGGAGGAGGAGGAGGATGGTGATGATGATTATGCTGATGTTATCTGGGGCGAAGACCTAGAAGTAAAATCTAGTGACGATGAGAATGACACTCTCGATGAATACGATACCCAGGACCCCTTAATAAACGATGGTGATATAAGCGTACACGAAGACAGTGGTAACGAGGATGTGTGTCTCCCATGGAGGTTGAGATCTAAAAGGATTCAACACGAGATGATGAGCAACACAGTACTGAGACGCAACGTTAAAAGAGTCAAAAGACTGCCGCATGTAGACTCAGATGGAGAGGATGAAGTCTCTGTAACTATGAACCAGGACGATACTGCAACTTACAATCGCAAGTTTGAATCCACCGACGAAGAGGAACATCATTACACTTACGAATCCGCGGACCAAGACGAAGAGCAGGTACTCAAACCTGTTGTAAAGCGAGTGAAATACTCTGGTTTATCAAGCTCTCCAGAAAGCACGGACGATACAGGTTCCGCCAGGTCAGAAAAGAAAAGGAAGAAGAAAGAGAGGAAGATGAGAAAGGAAAGACTGAAGGCTACACTTCCAGCTACGAGCAAAAATAAAAAGAAAAACAGTTCCTCATCCCAAGTGAAACCGCAGTCAGCACGGCACGCAGAGAAACAACGCACTTGCAAGTATCCCTTGCCTAGCAGTCCCTTGTGTTCAGACAAAGAGAGCGCAGGATACGAAACAGAAGAAGGGGTTTTACTCAACGAGAAGGAAATATGTACAGCCGTCTCAAGTCCTGACAAGAGGGGAAAAGCTCCTGCTGTTTCAAGTCCAGATAAGATTCTCCCCCACGATCCTTGTTCTCCCAGACCTTCACCTGCACCCCGATCCCCTACTCCTCCTCTTCATCGTCCTTGCATTGCTGACCAAGAGAATATGGAATACTTTGTGTGCATGTAACACACAGAGACCCATTCCTGTACCCCCAGACCCAGGGCGTACGCATGAAAAATTATTTAGAGGAACTAGCTATAAATGTGTGTATCTCTGTCAAATATATTTACAGTGAGGGATCCAAAAAGTAACACCCTGGGTAAATATGTTGTGACTGTGCAGAGGATTGTACATGGCTAACCAAATGATTTTGACTCTGAGTTATTCAAGCTGTTAAGTGTGTTCATTGCTACTGAAAATGTACTTTGTGATATAACGCAAGAAGGGGTAATAAACAAAGAGATTAAGAAAAACGAAATGTGACTTTGTCCTTGTTTTTTTTTTTTTTTTTTTCATTTTGTTCATATACAGAAAGTGATGTCTTCATACATGTAGAAAAAGGCAGGCCGGGTCCATTTGTGACATCCACGTTAAGGCCTAAAAGAATTAAATACAGGATGAAGAACGTGAACCCGAAACTCAAAGCCAAACTACTGAAGTATGTAAGCTTAGAAGACGATGAAGTGTCTGCATCAATGAACCATGAAGATGCTGATCGTACATTGAGATCTGACGATGAGGGTGAGGATAAGTGCGAGGTCATCGGACCCATTGCAAAGCAAGTCTTATTGAGCCCTGAACTTGGTGAGGGCCGTGGTGATTCTAGCAGCTCAGAGAAGACCCAGAAGAAAAGAAGAATGCAACAGATTGGGAAGAAAGAACAATTATAGACAGAAACGGTTTGGGAAGGAAAACAAAAGTATAGCTAGATGTGCAGCTAGAAAAAAAAAATAAAAATAAACAAAACCAACAACAATTTGCTGCTGACAAGGTGTAGGGGTGGTGCTGGAGGAGGGTGATAAATGCAGCTGCTTCAACTTAAGTCAGATTGTTCTTAAACAATCCTTCTTCTCCTGATTCTTTTCCTGCACCTGATCGTCTTCTCCTCGTCCCTCTCCTGAGAAAGCAGACGAGGCTGACAAAGAGGTTCATACACTCAGGACCAGCAAAAGAAACCAAGTCTGGACACTGACGTGAGCCAAATGAGGTAAAGCGCTAGGAGTTGAATATTGAGCAGCAGGTCCACATTGCTCACTGACAACGTTGACAAGTCTCTCTGGTCCACCTGAGGTCCGTGTGCTGTTTTCAACGTGTAATCAGCCTCCAAAGTGGACTTTGACACGACATCAGACAGAGCAAAAGAGACTCTTGGTACAACGGAACAACAATGTCTGCCACAAAAGCAAAAAAGAGATCACCTTCATCTGGGACCCAGAGTGCAGCCATGAAACACTATTTAGAGGCACTAGCTCAAACTGTTTGTGTGTCTCAATTAGATGAACCATGCGCCCCTGCAGCACTATCCTCTAAACATTCAACGCCGGTTCCTAGAGCAAGGGAAGCGAAAGCTGGTGGAAATACCTTGGACAAATATTTTGTGGTCAAGCAGAGGCGTGTATGTGAACGGCCAAATAATTTGGAATAGCCAAATGTTTCCACTGCAGAGTTATTCACTCTGTTATGTGTGCTTATTGCTAATACACATGTATTGTGTGACACAACATAATAAACAAAGAGACAATGAAAGTGAAGTGACATGTTGTCTTTATTTCAAGTTCCATACATGTACAAAAGGATCTGTAGTTCCACATATGCACAAAGGACATGTCACACATTCCACAATGTTCCATGCTCATACAATACACACACTTGTCATGCTAAAAGTTGTAACAACCACACATCCCCGCAAAAACAACACTCAACATCATACAGAGTAGCAGGCACCTCTAGCAAGCGCACTGTACATAAGCATGTAAGCCACCTCATGGTAAAGAGCGGAACCCCCTACGTATGTTCTTTGTACATCCTGCCAGGAGCATGCCATGAGTTGAGTGTCATCTGCTAGGTACCAACTGCTTTCGTTGTTCCAGACGTATGCAGTGTTATGTCCGTCGTAGTGAGTACCACGGTGGGCTACCACACCATACAGTCCGTACAGATGCTCGGCTCCTTCTGTGGATTCCTTAGCTAGACATTTAAGATCAAGAGTCTCAGGGAAGGTGAACAGCTCCTCCGTCTTTACGATGCAGGCACTGTTTCGGCCCATGTTCCTAACACGTTGGATCACAACGCACACATTGGTGGGCAGGATTAAAACCTTGCTTGTGATCTCGGCCTTGGCTTTTGCGTGACACGTATCACAGTTGTATGCGGACGCTATATCCTTTTGCTGGGAGTAGCTCTCCAAATACCCCTGTAGGTTATTCACGTGTTGGTTGCTCAAGTGTACAAGGATTGTGACAGACTTTTCACGTTTCACTTTGGTAGTGTGACAAGCAGTGCATCGTATACATTTCTCAGTCGCAAAGTCCCACATTCCTCGGATCGCTTTTACGGGTCCGTTTGTCAGCGCTTCGAGAATGCACCTGAAGACCGTATCTGCATCTTCCTGAACACAAAACAGCTGAAAGCCTTGGTGCTCATTCAATGCATTTACAAGAGGGTTTGGATCGCACGGCCTTTGGGACTCAAGGGCCATGTCATCCAAGAGACACTTGAGGGTCAGGGCTACAGATCCATAAGACAGGTGTCCTTGCCGCCCATTCCGGAGACGATTGTGGAGTCCAGGCGTTGCATAGAGGCACTGCACGATGCTGTTTAAAGAGCAATTAGTTCCGTAGTTGATGAGGCCACGCATGGTCTGGCCTAACAAAGAACAATGTAATTGCAAACACCTTCACAATATAATTAAAAAAAAAATAATGTCTTCTTATTGTTCATGTGCTTCATATCACAATTCATATGGGTTAGTATTCTCCGGTGCAACTGCAAGCCACACTTGTAAACAGCTCTTTCAGGGACCGTATAGATCCCTTCTGGTCAAGCAACACCACAAGAACAGTCATGGTGTAATATCTGGTTGTGAACTCTTCTACAGGTCCCGGTTTCTTGACTTTTGTCAACATTATAACCGGAGCCCACTTAGACTCGATATGTGAAACAGCATCGTGAGTGAGACATTCTTGGTTGTCTAAAAACATGCTTGCGTTGGATAGCTGGACAAGTCCAGAGATCCCAGACAGTGCACTGTTGTTGAGCGCCACCTTCAGCAAGCCCTGAGTGCAATCCAGTGCAGTGACGTGAACCTTCATGGTCCGGTCTAGAACCTTGGCTCTCATTCTTAGTACAATGTTTCGAACAAGCTTATCCACACCGACGTTACACATGGCTGAAGTCCTCTGGTCACCCCTGACGGGCTTAGGATCTCCGTATACCAGCATTTTGGTGCTGACCATTACATCGGGTCCTCCTCTTTCTTCCTCTTCTCCCGCACTGAGTGAAGCGTTAAGCCAGTTGGGTATTTCTGCCGTGTAATCCCTGAACGTGAAGCAGTTTTCCTCCAAGGTCAAGAAAGTTGGATTTCTTCTTTCGCTTGTGTCAAACCTTCTCAGCCACCCAATCGATCTGCCCAGCACAAGTGAGACCGAATCCGCTGTGCTCAGCCCGCAAAGCCACGTGCAGAGATCTGAGTCTGGCAAGTGCTTTTGCACTATGCTAGCGCAGAGTGTGAGCAAGCTGCCGCAGTTACGACCAAACAATGTTCTTCGGGATTTTTTAAAGTTCCTGCTGAGGTAGGAGACTACGTCAATTGTTACAGCTCCCGAAGCGATCACCACATCTTTCCATTCGCACATGTGCGTAGGTAACATCTTGGCATCCAGGGCCATCTTGAGTGTTAGAAAGACTTGCAACAAGAAACAGTACACCGAGTAAGGTGGGTCACATTGAGTCCACTCAGATACGCGCTTGAATCCCTCCAACAGCATTGCATACTGAAACACGAACATATTTCCTCGTCTGGAGCAGACACATAAGCCCCTGCGGGGCCCGACAAAAAACAGAGAGTGGGCTTGTGTTACACTTTGTGACATATCGACAACATTGCGTTTGAAACGCTTGACATCATTCTCGTTGTGGATTTTTAGGATGGCCATAGCTGTGTAGATCTCCCCCTCTATCGTCTTGCCTCTCAGAAACACTGTGCCTGGATGCTGCTCTCTTTTGGAACCGGCTTCTTGATGGTCCTGTTTTTCTGTTTCATGGTGAGCTTGGACTTGTTTTTCTTGTTTTTCTTCTTCTTCTTGTTCTTCTTGTTCTTGTTCTTCTTCTTGTTCTTCTTCTTCTTGTCCGTCCTCTTCTTCGTCCTGTGCTACTTCTTCACCTGCAACTGCTTCTTCTTGGACTGTAGTGATTCCTGGAACCGGTCCCCCTGCTGTCAGCCTGGTCTCTGAACCACATTCATCTCCAGGGAACGGGACAGAAGTTGTACTGCTGCTGTTCACCGAAGCCGTATCCGAATCCCGATTTTCGCTTTTACAGCTCTTTCCTTCACTGGGTAGATTACTGGTGAGATTGCTGCAGCTCAACATATCCATCTGCTTGTTACACGCAAAGTTGCTGTAATCGATCATGTGCATCTCCAAAGAGTTGTTTCCCTGGGTGTCTCTGATCTTTCTCCTTGTATCCTGATACGCATTTTGTGGCACGCGTGTCCCATGGGCAGGAGAAAGATGAAGCTTGGGTTGTGGATGAGGCCGAGGAGGATTATGAGCAGGAGGAAGATGAGGATCGAGAGACGAGGTATGTTCAATAAGAGGACTGACACACGGCTGCCGGGAAGCGGGAGCCATTTCTTTCCTTGCTGTAGCAGCACCTTCTGCACCAGCAGCATCACATTTGACAGAAAGCATTTCTTGCATGCGAGAAAACATCCCCAATTCCCCAGGGTCAGGTCTGCTGACCTTCGCGGGGACCTTCTTGGAACAACTGGCCTGGGTAAAGGTGTCATCAGAGTGATCCGTCCTGTGGGTGTATGAGGCCTTGCGTTTCTTGTACTTGCCCCTGTATATGTCCTCGAGTGCTCTGACCTTTCTCGAGTACCACCCATGAGGCTGGATAAGATCGGGGGCCAACCTCATAGTATCTATACCGTAGTACACTTTGGTGTCAGATGTGACCACTGTCACTGGGGACCCAGATGTGGATCTTTCAGCTGCCCAGTCCCTGAGTCGCTTTGGCAGACAATCCTCACTGACCACCACGTCAACTGGCCTGTAGTCCCCGAGCCTCACATTCAACGGAAGAGTCCTCCTAGGGATATGTGCCATGCTTATGTCTCGACTTAGGCGCTTGTATCTCTCGAGGTTCAGCATTTCGGCAGGGGAAAATCTCTCCTGCGGGAAAAGCGTTATGCACAGTACTCCCATGGAAACAAACTGTTTGTCCTCTATGTTGCGGCCTGCAGTTTGAAGGTTGGCCAATATAGTTTGCACAGTAGGCCTCAGATCTTTGTGGCGCGCGTGCAGAGCTCGTGCATCTACAGCCTTCATGTACACAAGCTCAAACGTGTCCTCTCTCTGTGGGCTGTAGACCCCTACCAAACTCGAGAGGTTCTCAGCGTATGTCTTTTTGCAGTAACCGCCGTCGTTTCCCTTGTACTTTATCAAGGGTGTGCGGGCGTGCAGTTCCCACATCACGCAGTACCAACTGAAGATATCGCTGCCCATGGCTGCGCTCAGGCACCACAGCACCTCGGGAGCCATGTTTGTGCGATTCCCGCGCGGTTGGTCTGGCGTGGAGAAATTGCACGCGGTTCCAAAGTCGCTGATCTTGAATGCGAAAGGTAGCGGTTTTCTGCCGGGCTGATGGCACACCAATACATTTCTGAAGGTAAAGTCTCTGTGCTGAATTGACCTCGACCTCAGGTAATCCAGTCCACTGAGGGTGTCCAGCTCAACAGCAGGCACCACAGTGGTCTCCTGTAGGTGCCACATAAACTCCTGCAGTGAAACGAGTGCCCGTTCCATGAAGAGCACGGCTCTACCACCAAGTTGATATCCCAGACTTTCACACCATAGACCTCCAAAGGTGCGCAAAATGTTTGGGTGTTTCATCGAGACTCCAATCGCAAGTTCTTCCACCTGCGAAGCAATGTGTGCATAGCGTGAGAATTCCTCGTCTATGAAAGGCACAGACCAGTTGATCATTTCTGGAAACAAGTTGGTTTTCGCCACCATGCAATCGTCAATGGGAACAGTCACTCCAAAGCCTCCCCGACCCAAAACTTTATTCGGCGTGATGAAAAACCGTTCCAAGTCCATGTCAGAGCCCCCGACCTCTGCGGGTAGATGGGATATGTCCTCATAAAGGCTCCAAGGGCTGGCCTTTGCAGTACACTTCAGAGGAACGTATACCCGTCCGCAATCGTCTGCAATAGTGACAGGTACCCTGGGTGTGGTTGTACAATACTGCGAAGGCAGTACGCCATCTAGAACAGGCTGTTTCTCCTGACATTTGGGTCTCACACGCTCAGGTTTACAGCACGCAAACGTGGGAAATAGAGGGCTCCCGCAGTCTCTGACAGTATTCTTTGTGTCCTTGATCAGTGTGCTGAGTGTGCTGCAGTACGGTGCTTTCACACTGCATCGTATCACTAGGAACAATACAAAGGAGCAGTGCTTGCTCATGCGCGGCGGTACATCTTTCTGGTCAATGCATACTATCAGTCTGTCCTTTCCCTCGATGCACGGTTCCTGGTGTATCCTGATCATCTCAACGTTGTTGAGCCTGTGCCATGCGATGTACCTGCTGAGCACAGTAACTGGGGTTTCTTGCCGGTTAAAGACGAACCCACCGCTGGCTGCGGAACCCCGGAGCCAGTCGAGTACTCCACGAACATCGTTGTAACGCAAAGTCTTAACGTGATACAGGTTGTACCGTTCAACCATACCCAAGAGCCTTTCTGTTATGCTCCTAGAATGTTTTTTGTTGCGCTGCATTTTTTCTTCGTTTTTTTTTTTTTTTTGTGTCTATTGTTTTTGATTACGGTCAAAGAACTTTCCCCGCATTTCAGATACCGCCTTTGTATTTTTCAGTTGGTTTTTCAGACAAGCCTTGTTTACAACTACCCGTGCTTGGTAGTAAATAGAAGATGAACGGTCCAGTTCGCAGCGAGGTCCTCTTCTCTGAACACGCTTCGGTGTCACTCTTTGAGTGCTTGATAGTTGCAGGTGCGCCAGCGACAGGGTTGCTGATGGACTCAACCCACAGAGACAGTGGCGTGCTTCAAATGAGCCTGCAACTTTTGCGTAACATGTGGCAGAGAGCTGATTCCTTGTACGTACCGCGTGCAGATCTTGAAAGATTGCACATGATGGAATGTACCAGCGCTTCTTGTAGCGGAATGCCTATCCCAGATCGGATCGTAACTGACGCTCGCAAGCTCTCCCGCTACTACATTTATTTGCTGTTTCGTTACTGCATGAGCACAGCTAGCGGACCTCTTGCAATAAACCGGAGCACACAGCACCAGGCAAAACTTTGGGGTTGTCTAGTACAGCAGGACTCTAACAAAGTCAAGATGAGCCCTTTGGGGGATGTGCCCCAATGCTGGCTCCAGAGTAACGTCTGTACCAATTATCCGTCAGCTCCACCCATTTCACAGGGTACCATCGCTAGTGGTACTGAGGCATCATCCTCATCATCATCATCATCACCACATATGTTTCAACAGCCATACCAACGGCACTATCAACCAGTACAACATCAGCAGCAATTGCAGGAGTGTGATGGTCGCCTAGGCACCCACACACTGAGCCTGGTCTGGTAACCTTTTTTCTTCATTTCAGTTAAATCATTTTATTTGTAATATTTACCTTTTTCCTTTATATTTCACATTTTTCTTAGCAAGTTTGGCAGGGGGGGTTAACTGATTGGGTGCACACTTTTAGTTGACTCATTCTTGTCACCTTGTTTGGTTTATATGCATTTTTCTTTGAGTTACTAGTATCTGGGGGAAGTTGCTGTGTGGGAGGCCCAAGCCTGCTAAGTTCCAGCTGAGGTGGATCTCCATTGATGAGGCTACAGCCTAATTGGACTCATCCATCTGCCAAAAAGATAGTGGGAGAGGGGTTTAGATGTTCTATTGTTTAGTATTACTTTATTTGTTTATGTAAAAGTATGATTATTTAGATTTCTGTTTCCCTAATGAGTTGTGGATCTAAATTGTTAAAGTTCTGTTGTGAATTAGTTGAGTTTATTAAGTTAGCTAAAGATGGTTATGTTATGTCTTTCCCTCTTGTGTCAAAATGGTCTGATCAGCCAGTGTATATAGTTTCCCTTGTGTGTCAGTTTGTTAGGTCAGTTAGTTTTCAGTTCCTTATGTTGATGTTCTGTTTAGTTGACCTCTTTTATGGGCCCAGAACTTTTACTTAGGAATTTGTATTTTTGTTTTTTTTGGTAAAATTAAATGTCAAAAGACTTTTTCTTTAAAAAAACCTCCTGTGCTCTCTTCATTCTTGGCCTCGGTCCCTCACAAGTGGTGTCAGAAGTGGGATCTGCAGTAAGAGAGCACAGTTTTTTTTTTCTTTTTTGCTAAACCCTACTTAGTGGATAATGCAGCGTGGAGGTCGGAGTACAAGAGGAACTCATGTGGAGCTGCAAGAAAAGATGGACCAAGAGGAGCATGTGGATCACTCAGAGCCAGGACCATCTGCAAGGACAACAGGTGCTGAGGGTGAGGATATTAGAGAACCAACATTGTCAGATCTCGTTGGGATTCTTCGTGCTCACATGGGACAGCAAGAGGCCCGTGATGCACGGTTGAAGGAGGAGTCAACTCGCCAAGAGCAGCGTTTTAAGGCACTGCATCATCAGTTTCAACTGCTCCAGTTGGAGGTGCAAGCCAGGACATCTCCTGCACAGCAACCAACTGTAGCAGGACTGGAAACTGAGGATTTAAAGTCCATTGGAACAGAGGAGTTGGATCTACAATCCCCAGCACAACCAGCAGGTCAGTTTCGTTTCCTCCAAGAGCCTAGACTTGAAAAACTGTCCGAAACTGATGACATTGAACACTTTCTGATTACTTTTGAGAGGATTGCAGCATCATGCAGATGGCCAAAGCCTGACTGGGTTTTCCGCCTTATACCACTGCTAACTGGTAAGGCAAGAAGCGCCTATGTACATATGGACATGGATGATGTTAATGATTATGAATGTGTCAAGGAAGCCATTCTAAAAAAA
Source organism: Melanotaenia boesemani (assembly GCF_017639745.1). Lineage (NCBI taxonomy): Eukaryota > Metazoa > Chordata > Actinopteri > Atheriniformes > Melanotaeniidae > Melanotaenia > Melanotaenia boesemani. The sequence continues at coordinate 136,038 of NW_024580587.1, read as the reverse complement.
TATGATATTAACCCAGAAACCTATCGGCAGAGATTTCGTTCCACAGATGTTGAGCCTGGAGAGACTCCTAAGGAACTCTATGTAAGACTGAAGGAGCTGTATGGCAAGTGGATCCAACCAAGGGGTAAAACTGTTAAAGATGTGGGAGAAATTATCATCTTGGAGCAATATCTGCGCATGCTATCTCCTGAGCTTCAGGTGTGGATCCGGGAGCATAATCCTTCATCGGCGGCAGAGGCTGCTCAGTTGGCGGAGCTGTTTGTGGCTGCAAGGAAGAAAGGACAACCATGGAATTATTCCACCTGGAAGGCTACAAAAGACACTCGCCGGCCTACCCCCTCCCAACAACCTCAGAAGCCTGGGCCAGGTTGGGGTAAGACTCCTGTGAGGGAAAAACAGCCAGCTAATAACCCAATAAAGCAGTACCACAAAGTCCCTATTTGTTATTTGTGTGGGCAGGAGGGTCACACTAAGCCAACATGTCCAAAGAATCCACCTAAGCTCACTCAGATGTGTGTGATTCCTTGTAAAAGAGACTTTAGATCCAACAATGGACAGCCAGTAAAACTAACAGATGTTAGGATCAACGGGAACACTTTGAAGGCCCTAGTGGACACAGGAAGTGTTCAGACTCTGGTGCAGAGACGGTTTGTTCCAGCTAATGTGGTTTGTACTGCTGAGACCATCCCTATATGTTGTGTTCATGGGGATGAGAAGTTTTATCCCACAGCAGACATTTATGTTGAAGTGCAGGGGCAACCCTATCTTTTGAATGTTGGAGTGGCTGATAAACTTCCCTTTCCAGTGGTGTTGGGAAGTGATTTGCCTGTACTGTTTGACTTGTTAAAGGACTCTCAATGCTGTAATGTTGCTATTACCAGATCCCAGGCCAAACAGGCAGAAGAGCCTTCTGTGACTCTGAGGGCTCTACCCTTTTTTGGTGTGGACTTGGATGTGCAGCCTGATAAGCAGCGGAAGTCACGCAAACAAAAGAGGCAGGAGAAGTTCCAGCATGCTGTTTCATTGCCACGGGAAGAAGTTATTCGAGACGTCCCTTTGGATTTCAAGGTACCCTTGAACATAAACCAGATGCAGCACAATGACCCCAGTTTAACGTCTTGGTTGCAGAGGGCTAGAGAAAACACAAAGGAGATGGAATTGGAGGCCTCTGGAGAAGAGTATGTTTTGGAGGGGGGCACACTTTATCGATGGCAGGGCTCAGCTAAGCAGTTGGTGGTGCCCAAGGAAGCACGAGATACTGTACTGGTTTTGGCTCATTCCATCCCCTGGGCTGGCCACCTGGGGAGACACAAGACCTTTGCCCGTATCAGGCGACATTTCTGCTGGCCTGGCTTACGTTTTGATGTTGCCAGGTTTTGTCGGACATGTCCTGAGTGCCAGATGACATCTAGAAGACGACCCTTGAAAGCACCACTCCAACCTCTCCCTATTATAAGCACCCCTTTCCAGCGGCTGGGCATGGATATTGTGGGCCCCCTGGAGAGGAGTAAAACTGGTAACCGTTATATGTTGGTCATCACTGATTATGCAACCAGATATCCAGAAGTGTTTCCACTGAAATCAATTAAAGCAAGAGCAGTGGCTTTTTCTCTGGTGCAGTTTTTTTCCCGAGTTGGGTTCCCTTCTGAAATTATAACTGACCAAGGTACTAACTTCATGTCTACGCTTTTGAAGCAGGTGTACCAGTTGTTGGGCATCAAGGGTATACGAACCACTCCTTACCATCCACAAACTGACGGCTTGACAGAGCGGTTCAACCAAACACTCAAGCAGATGCTCCGTAAGTTTGTGAACGATGCAGGCTCAGATTGGGACCAATGGCTACCCTACCTCCTTTTTGCTTATAGGGAAGTTCCCCAGGTATCTACAGGATTCTCGCCATTTGAACTGCTGTATGGTCATGAGGTGAGGGGACCTCTGGCCCTACTGAGGGAGACCTGGACTGATGAACAGGGGGGTGGGGAAGCTAATGTTGTTTCATATGTTGTGCAGATGCGGGAAAAACTACAGAAGATGTCAGAGCTGGCCCAGCAGCATATGGCGGAGGCTCAAAAGTACCAAAAGACTTGGTATGACAAGTCTGCTCGACACAGGACCTTCACGCCGGGGCAAAAGGTCCTGGTTATGCTACCATCCAGTGATAGCAAGCTTCTTGCCAAATGGCAGGGGCCATTTGAAGTGATGAAGCAGCTTGGAAACACCACCTACCAGGTAGCCATACCTGGAAAATCACGTTCCAGCAAGGTGCTACATGTGAATCTCCTTAAGGAGTGGGAGGACAGACCACGGGAAAAGGTGGAGGTATTGCTGATCAGACCAGTGGAGGAAGAAGAGTATGTGGATGATCAGTATCTGCCTTCACCAGCTGTCGTGGAATTGGACTTGCAACATCTGTCGGCCGACCAACAACAGCAGGTCAGGGCTTTATGCCATCCACAAGTATTCCAGGAGTTTCCAGGTCGAACAGATGTAATTGAACATAATATAACATTGAAGGATGATGTACAAGTTAAACGTATGAGTTACAGGATCCCAGAGCGTCTCCTTGTTTCCTTGAGGAAGGAAGTGGATTTGATGCTTTCGTTGGGGATCATTGAGCGCTCTAAGAGTGAGTGGTGTCATCCAGTCGTTTTGGTTCCCAAGAAGGATGGTACAATACGGTTCTGTATTGACTTCAGATACCTAAACTCTGTGACAAGGTTTGACTCCTATCCTACCCCACGTATTGATGACATGATTGAGCGTCTGGGGAAAGCCAGATACCTGACCACCATCGACCTGTGTAAGGGCTACTGGCAAGTTCCCCTTTCTGAGCAGTCCAGGGAGTTAACAGCCTTTCGGACTCCATGGGGACTTTTCCAGTTTACCGTTTTGCCATTTGGATTGCATGGGGCCCCAGCAACCTTCCAAAGGCTTATGGATCAGGTACTGAGTGGATGTGAGAACTATGCATGTGCTTACCTTGATGATATTGTAATCTACAGTGGAACATGGGAGGAGCATCTCAAGCATCTGGAGGAGGTGCTGAAGCGTCTCCAGTCAGCGGGTTTGACTGTCAACCCAGAAAAGTGTGTGCTGGCCCAGTCTGAGACTGAATATCTGGGGTTCATCATTGGGAATGGGGTGATCAAGCCACAGGTACGAAAAGTACATGCCATTGAGTCATGCCCTCTACCCCAAACCAGGAAGCAGCTGAGATCTTTTCTGGGCATGGCTGGATTCTATCAGCGGTTCATCCCCAACTTTTCAGCCAGGGCTGCTCCGCTCACAGACAGGATTGGATCAAAGTGTCCTAAGGAGGTCCAGTGGACAGAGGAAGCAGAAGCAGCTTTCCAGGACATTCAGCAGTCTCTGGGTAAGAACCCAGTTCTTCGTTGCCCTGACTTTGAGGAGCCTTTCATTTTGCAGACCGATGCTTCGGACAGGGGTCTTGGTGCAGTCCTCCTGCAGGGACCCACAGAGGACTTACATCCGATTGCATTCATCAGTCGGAAACTCTTCCCAAGGGAAGTCCGTTATTCTACAGTGGAGAAGGAGGCTTTGGCGATCAAGTGGGCCCTCGACTCTTTGAAGTACTACCTTCTGGGACGAGAGTTTATTCTGCAGACGGATCATAAAGCCCTCCAGTGGTTGCAGCGGATGAGGGATACCAACAGTCGCATCACACGCTGGTACCTGGCTATGCAGCCCTTCAGCTTTACAGTGCAGCACATCCCTGGCAGGCAGAATGTGACAGCAGACTATCTCTCTCGCTGGGGCAGCGATAGTCTTGAAGGGAGGGGGAATGTGATGGTCGCCTAGGCACCCACACACTGAGCCTGGTCTGGTAACCTTTTTTCTTCATTTCAGTTAAATCATTTTATTTGTAATATTTACCTTTTTCCTTTATATTTCACATTTTTCTTAGCAAGTTTGGCAGGGGGGGTTAACTGATTGGGTGCACACTTTTAGTTGACTCATTCTTGTCACCTTGTTTGGTTTATATGCATTTTTCTTTGAGTTACTAGTATCTGGGGGAAGTTGCTGTGTGGGAGGCCCAAGCCTGCTAAGTTCCAGCTGAGGTGGATCTCCATTGATGAGGCTACAGCCTAATTGGACTCATCCATCTGCCAAAAAGATAGTGGGAGAGGGGTTTAGATGTTCTATTGTTTAGTATTACTTTATTTGTTTATGTAAAAGTATGATTATTTAGATTTCTGTTTCCCTAATGAGTTGTGGATCTAAATTGTTAAAGTTCTGTTGTGAATTAGTTGAGTTTATTAAGTTAGCTAAAGATGGTTATGTTATGTCTTTCCCTCTTGTGTCAAAATGGTCTGATCAGCCAGTGTATATAGTTTCCCTTGTGTGTCAGTTTGTTAGGTCAGTTAGTTTTCAGTTCCTTATGTTGATGTTCTGTTTAGTTGACCTCTTTTATGGGCCCAGAACTTTTACTTAGGAATTTGTATTTTTGTTTTTTTGGTAAAATTAAATGTCAAAAGACTTTTTCTTTAAAAAAACCTCCTGTGCTCTCTTCATTCTTGGCCTCGGTCCCTCACAAGGAGCAAATCCGGCAACCCTCGAGCCATCAGCACCACCAGCGGTACCAGCAACAGCACCTGGGGTTCCAAGAGAATCTGCAGAATTTCACTACGCATCAGGACCAGCAGTTCCCTGTACAACCGTGCACCAAGCAAAGGCTATACCCAGATCTTAAAGAGCTTGCAAAGAATGAGCTTCCAAAGCCCTCACGTGTCAAAGGACTTGACGGAGGAGACCACAGACTTCGAAACAGGAATACAATTTACAAAGGACATTATGAATCAAACGTGGAGAGCGGGGAAGACTAGCCTGCATGTGGCACTATAAATTTCGTGGAGAGCGGGGAAGACTAGCCTGCATGTGGCACTATAAATTTAAAGGACAAACCATGTTATCTGTATCAACATAACCTGTGTCAATGTTTCTCTGTCAGACTCCTATGTACATGTATGTATGTATGTATGTATGTATGTATGTATGTATGTATGTATGTATGTATGTATGTACAACTTACTCAAATGTTGTGATTCGCTCATAAGTGTTTTTTGATCTCCTCTTGTAGTGCAAACAATCATGTGGACTAACTGAAGAATGTAAAGGAGCCAGCTTATACAAATAAAATACAATACAACTAAGAAACCCACACAAGACTTGTGATTTTTGAGATGATATAATCCACAGGGTATGAATGAACAGATCTTGGAAACAAAGACTTGTTTTTATATTCTCGCATTTTATTTTGACGATATTCGAAACCACAACAGTCAGAGTGTAGAGCACAGTGCACCATTACATATCCATGACAAACAGATACACATATGTCAACCTTGTTGGAATACATGTTCCCTAGTGCTGGAACAAGCTGTACAGTTTTCATACATAACATAAGGTACATGCACTAGTCTGGATACACAGAGTCCTCCTCGATAGTAAGGTGGACCACTGTTGTAGCCTCTTTAATTGTGATTCTGTGCTGTGAACTTCTGGAGGCTCATTTTTGCTGAGCCTGGACCACCTAGACCAATTTAGAGCTTGACACATAGTGCTTCTTTCTTTCTTTCTTCATTCGTCGTTGACCGGCCTCGGTCCCGAGAGAGAGTCTTCGTATACTTGAAATCTCTTCCTGTTCCATCTCTGTGAGCTTCTTGAGGCTCATTTTTGCTGAGCCTGGACCACCTAGACCACTTTTAGAGCTTGACCGATAGTGCTTCTTCATGGAAGGGGTTCGATATTTGCCCTGTGGAGGAGACTGGAAGAGTCTTCTTGCTAGACCGCCCTCGGTCCCGAGAGAGCGTGTTTGTTTGCTTCGAGATAATCTGTCCACTTTGGGTTTTTGGGGAGCCGATGGTATCCAGCCTGTGTGCACTGCAACAGGGCTGGTGCCTGGCGTACCTGGCTTATGTTCTTGCTCAGACACAATCTCGCTGCATGCAGACTCTTTCTGTTCCGCGGTGGGTGAAGCCTGATCTGTCACAGGCGTTGCACCTAGCTCACTCGGAATTTCTATCTGTTCATCTTGAGCTGAAACCTCGTGTGCCTCAGGCATTGTGCCCTGCTCACTTGGAACCTCTTTCTCTCCCTCCTGAGATGGAGCCTCGTTCTTCACAGGCGTTCTCCCGTGTTCACTTGAAATCCCTTTCTGTTCCATCTCAGATGTCACCTCGTCTGTCAAATGCGTTGTATCTTGCTCATTTGGAATGTGGGTACAGCTAGGGCTGTTCTCTGGCTCAGACACAGTCTCGCTGCATGCAGACTCTTTCCGTTCCGTGGTGGGTGAAGCCTGATCTATCACAAGCGTTGCAACTTGCTCACTCAGAATTTCTATCTGATCATGCTGAGCTGAAACCTCGTCTGTCTCAGGCATTGTGCCCTGCTCACTTGGAACCTCTTTCTCTCCCTCCTGAGATGGAGCCTCGTTCTTGACAGCCGTTCTCCCATGTTCACTTGGAATCCCTTTCTGTTCCACATCAAATAAACCTTTCTCTGTCAAAGGTGTTGCTTCTTGCTCATTTGGAACGTGGTTACAGCTGCGAGTATCCTCTTGCTCAGACACTTTACTTTGGTGTGCAGTGTCTTTCTGTTCAGAGAAAGCTGAAACTGTTCCAATGGACAGGTTCTTGGGTGTATCAGACATGTTGTATGAAGGTTCTTGGTGAGTGTCAACAGAGCAGTGAAGTCAAGCCTGAAAGCAGAGGTGTGATAAGGCATGTGTGTCTGTACTGTGCTCTATATATACCTGAAAATATAGATTTTTGCACGCCATTACATTATTGTCCCACCCCCCCCCTTTTCCGAATATCTGCCGTGATATCAATGTACTTAAAGTGACCCTGTAAGTCTGGTAAGCACAAGAGTACTTTACTTCAAAAACAAAAAAAAAAAAATCAAGAAAGGGGAATAACAGGAAACAAACATTACTAAACATAAAAGAAACCCTTGGACAAGTTTGAAAAACTTTTATTACTTCCTTAGTACAAAGTGAAGAAAAGCACAAAGAACAACCCAAAAGCATGGTTTACTCCAACGAGTACTACAATAATTACTGGTGGATCTATGACAAGAGCAGCTGGTACAAGATCTCGTTGCTCGCTGTTCCGTTCATGATGGTGTTTGGACTGGTGCTGATCACATACAAGGTCCTTGGCAGACGGTCTTCATCCCCCATTTACAAACCATGTCTGCAGAAGATCACACTTCCAAATGACGCCGTTTACGTTCCTACAACATGTGCCTTGGACCAAGATGCCGAACCGCTTCTTGGTAAGGAGCACCAGGATATGCAGGATCTCTTCAGCACAGATGCCTCAGTAATTGGCGTTGGTGTTCCAAAAGGTACCATTTCGGAATGTACTTTGATGACAGTTGACTTTATTTTTATTTTTTTTATTGTTTTGTTTTGTGTTGCAGTGTATGTGTATACATACGTGTAAGTTGTTTTCATCTATTTTATTTTCTGGTTTTCACAGAGCCCTGAGTTTGGAATGGGTGAACAGGATCTACATTCGTATCAGGACCTGCAGAGTGTTCTGTGTCCGGGGCGTAGGAGCAAAGATCCCTCCCTGAATCTTAGAAGTCATTAATTCCGATATCTACAACTTGTTTGTACGATAATAGAAACACTGTATGTGCCTTTGTTATGTATGGCAAACTTCATCAAGTGAAAAGACTATCATGTGGCCTTGACAATAAAGATAGTTTCAAGCTGGTGTGTTTTCCTTATTCTCAAATCTGAGAGTCTTATCAGTTCACAACACAGTGTGCAACACTCCCTGTCAAGAACTACAACAGACATAAACAAGCTTCCTCGATTGAGAATAAAAACAAAAGACCTTTGCAGCCATGGGGTTAACAAATAGACTGAGGAATCCAAATAAGCTGTCTACCGATGTATAGGATGGGAAACTACCAACCACGTATACAAGTACTGAACGTGTGTGTTTTCAACTATAGTATGCAGAGAGAGGCCCTGTTACGGACACTGTACAAACACGGAGTTGACTCTCCAACCATACACTCAAAAGCAGGGGTTGACGAGGCTAGAGACATACAGAACATGGTTATGCTCATGGCAGCCCGGGTACGGGATTGAAACCTATAGCTCTGATACATACACAGTGTCTGTTATGTGACTCATTACACAAAATGACACAAAATGGACCGTTTTTTTTTTTCAAGTTGTCTTTAGTTTTTGTTTATTGTTTTTTTTTTTTTTATGTTCCAACTTTTACATTATCGACTGGACTAGCAGGTTCCAGAGGATGGTGAGAATGCCCTTGGGTTTAGTAGGATTTATGCCAACCCTTTGATGGAGCTCCACAAAACCATTCTGTTAGGGATAAACAAAAAAAAAAAAAAAATGAGTTATAGAAACAAGTTAGATACAATAGCACAATAACAGAAATTGAAAGCTCAAGAAAAGGTACCATTGTGACATGAGAGCAAAACGTGCACACTGCTATAACATGGTATACTATACTGACCCAAGAACCATTTGCAGTCAGCCAATCCCTGTGCTCAGTCAAAAGGTACGAAGAGATTTCCTCTCCCACTGAATCCACATTCTTGTCCCAGCCCCTCTCCACGTAGAACTTGCACAGGAAAGCACCAAAAGCTGCTAGTGCGAGGATTCGACCCCAGTTCGTGATGCCGTCTGCAAAAAGGCTTTTGCACACCGTTCTGACAAATGTAACATCTTGTGGCCTATCATCCAGTGCAAGGTTTTGGATACACCCTGATGAATGGTTTTAAGGGAGGCAGAGAAATATGGTTAGATGAATGCAAACATGTAAAAACTGAAACAGTCCACAACACGATAAAAATGCAGAAGTGCAACAACCTTTGAATTCGTTGGCATGTTCTGCGACAATTCCAGCTACTCCTCGTTTCATTGTTGAAAGGGCCGAGTCCTCGTGGCACCTCTGCTCCCCGAGTCCCGAGGCTTCTCGTAGAAAACGACTCAAGAGTTGCCTTGTTTCCGTAGCCAACACATCCCCTTCTGTCCGCAACATATCAAAGGTACTTTGGGAGGCTTGAGCCGATATTTTTGTTGGTGACAACATTGTTGGAATCACTAAACACAGTCAAGGGTGTACCATGTGTTACCAACTGCTGTCCACATGCATTATAAAAACACGTTTGTGTGGGGCCCTATGGTTTAAGTATGTCCTCTGATCACTCTGTCTTGACACAAGAACCGTTAAGACCCGCCTAGCAAACACATGAGATGCTGTGTAATGAAACTTCCAGGCACCACTGTCCAAACAATAGCAGGCTCTATTTTAACAGCTCTGCGCTACAGAGAAAGCAGAGGGAAACTGAGACACTGTTCTCACATAATAGTTTTTATTATGACTTTATCAATTCACAGTTGACAAGAAAGAAAACAAACCAAAGAACACCATTTGTGAAGACACGAAACACATGATAAACATAGTAGGGTTTAGGGTTCATGGAAGGGGGCTTCATGGCAGTAGAGTCTTATTCTGCAGTGCGGTGTGAAGCGATTTCTTGACGGACTCACAGTTCCAGTGATGACCTTCTGCAGGCAGGAATAGGCCCTGCACGGTCACAGTACCGCACACCATGCAGTGGTTCGTTGTGCCAACTTTCACATAACCGTGGCGTGCTTCGGGGATCGCGTTGGGAAATGCGAGAAATCCTTTTCTGACTCGCTCCTTTCCCAGCCGAAGGGACAATTCCCATTCCCGGCCCATGAACCTGTTCTCGAGATACGGGCAACGCATGCCTCTCCCGTACACATGGTAGATGTGCTCTCCAAGTAAAGTGTCACCCCTCTCGAATTGGCTTATTTCAATATCGCAGGAGCCACATTTGAATGTGTCGGTCGTGTCCCAGACGCGGTGCATGTTTGCGGTCTCTCCCAGCACGTTAAAGTCTTGCATGTAACCGAAGGTCTCTACAGGGTGTAGAAAAGGAGTTGCATGATTTGCACACTGAGAATAATGCCGGTGCGGGCGTTTTGGAAAAAACAGGAGGTCCTTCGTGCCTGGGCATGTCATGAAGCTGTCCCACTCCAGCTCTTTGAGGAATACAGCTAAACGTTGGGTTGTTGTCTCGCACGCAGCACTGCAGAGGTTGTGATCATAACGGGTCCTCGTGCACACAACGCAGTGCTCGGTCCCACCTATCGCTACGTAGCCATGCATAGAGTACAAGATGTACTCGGGGAAGGCCAGGAGCCCGTTCTGAAACCGCAGTGTCCCTTTCAAAATGAGAAGCTCCTTTTCACGGCCTTTGTACAACGCCTGCAGGTATCTACATTTTTCTCCTACACCCTTCAGCACGTGCATGTGTAGGTTTGGGTCATCTCTTCGGTAGCCCGAGAGCACAATGTTGCAGTCTATGCACCTGTATGTGTCAAAGGTACCAGGCAGGTGCCTCATGATGTTAGGCTGGGCCAACACCCTTTCTTTGGCTGTGACATCCACACCTCTACCTTCCGAGGAAGGAGTGGGGTTGTGGGTCTCCAACACCATACCGTCTGTCTCTAGATCGCAGTTTTCCGAGGGCCTGCTCATGATCTTAGGCTCTCCTCCTATGATCATAACCTCGTAACTACGCTGACTTGAAGCTCCGCAACTACTTGGGTTCTGCATAGCGCACCTTGTTGTATATGTCAGAAATGTGAACAGGATATATACACAGACAGAGATATGGAGGGTTAACAATAGGTTACAAACAGTATACATTACATTACATTACATTACATTACATTACATTACCATCATCTCCACCAACATCATCATCATCATCATCATCATCATCATCATCATCATCATCACTGAAATCATCCTCATCATCGTTATAAGAATTTGATCTGACTGAATCATGTTCAGGGATGTCAATATCTAGGACACTACCAGTCACTAGGCCACCTTTATTACCACATGCCTGAGCATACCAGTTTAACCACAGCTCGGTACTCCAGACATATTGGGGCAAGTCTTCTGCCCACTGACACTCCAATATCGCAAGCTGTGATTCCAGGAGGGGATCTGTTAGTTGATACAAGGACAGAAAATCGTTTCCTCTTTGGAACCGACAGGGTAGTTTAGTTATCGAAAGCATGTCCATGAATCTGGCACTCATGCACAGTGGTCCACTGGGATATCCTTGGTTAATCCACACCAGGCATTTTCTCACGTAGTCGATCATGTCCCGAGCGGTGCTGTCCTCCTCAAAAGGCGACCACCACCTGCAGCCAGGACACTTACAACCCTCATACGTAGACTTAGAGTTGGACCTCAAGGCTTCCCGTATGGCTTTCAGTCTAGGCCAGATATTTTTCTCAAAGTAGGTCTGTCTTTGTTCTCCCGTCAACAAATCTGTCCATCTGCAGAGACACAAGCACTCGTCCGATCCCCGGGCTGTGAGAGGGCTAGGTTCCGTCTTGTGACAAGGGAACCAACACGCGTGTCCAGTACGCAGAATTCTTTGCTTGTGGGTCTTGTGCTCCACGATCAGATGAGACACATCCCGATCGTCGTGAAAGTAAGCGCCTAGGATAGTTGCACCAATGTTGCGTACGGTCCACCAGGTGTGCCCCTGTGGGTTCATGCCATCCGGGGTATATGTGAAACAAACTTTTAGTTCAAAGCACGCCTCTTGATGATCGTTGTCCGGTGCACATTCCACACTACATTTCCTGATCCAGGGAATGCTCTCAACCGAGTACCGGATTGTGTTTCTCAGGTACCCGTCTGACAAATTGTGAAGTCCTGTCTTGTGACCATGCTGGGTACGGTCACGCAGCCCATAGACTATGTTTTGCGTTTTGTAGGCCTCACGTTTCCTAGCTCCCGTTGAAGTAAAGAACACACGTACAGTTATCGCCTTCCTCTTGTTGTGTGTTCTGAACATAGACATATTGTATGCTTTCTGGGAGCGCGGTTACCTCGAGAATAAACCTCTACAGAGACCGTGTTCACACAGTTCACTTTGTAAGCAGATGCTGTCCCTTTTATCATGCCCATTTGAATAGTAAGGCGGAGACTGCTGGTGTTTCAAGGGATTATTTGTTTATCATGTGCACAATTACGCAAGGTTCCACATCACGCGGATAGAGTCCGCCTTGTGTTGTTGAATGTTACACTCCCTGACCGAGGGACCTGAGTCCATTCTGAAACCGCAGTGTCCCTTTCAAAATGAGAAGCTCCTTTTCACGGCCTTTTGTACAACGCCTGGAAGTATCTACATTTTTCTCCTACACCCTTCAGCACGTGCATGTGTAGGTTTAGGTCATCTCTTCGGTAGCCCGGGCCAACACCCTTTCTTTGGCTGTGACATCCACACCTGTACCTTCCGAGGAAGGAGTGGGGTTGTGGGTCTCGAACACCATACCGTCTGTCTCTAGATCGCAGTTTTCCGAGGACCTGCTCACGATCTTAGGCTCTCCTCCTATGATCATAACCTCGTAACTAAGCTGGCTTGAAGCTCCGCAACTACTTGGGTTCTGCATAGCGCACCTTGTTGTATATGTGAGAAATGTCAACAGGATGTATACACAGACAGAGATATGGAGGGTTAACAATAGGTTACAAACAGTATACATTACATTACATTACCATCATCTCCACCAACAACAACATCATCATCACTGAAATCATCCTCATCGTCGTAATAAGAAGTTGATCCGACTGTATCATGTTCAGGGATGTCAACATCTTGGATATGACCACATGCCTGAACATACCAGTTCGTCCACAGTCTGGTACTCCCGAGATATACGGGCGATTCTTCTGCCCACTGACACTCCAATATGGCAAACCGTGATTCCAGGAGGGAATCTGTTAGTTGATACAAGGACAGAAAATCGTCTCCTCTTTGGAACCGACAGGGTAGTTTAGTTATTGAATACTTGTCCTTGATTCTGGTACGCATGGACAGTGGTCCTCTGGGATATCCTTGGTTAATCCACACCAGGCATTTTCTCACGTAGTCGATCAGGTCCGGAGCGGTGCTGTCCTCCTCAAAAGGCGACCACCACCTGCAGCCAAGACACTCACAACCCTCATACGTAGACTTAGAGTTGGACCTGAAGGCTTCCCGTATGGCTTTCAGTCTAGGCCAGATATTTTTCTCAAAGTAGGTCTGTCTTTGTTCTCCCGTCAACAAATCGGTCCATCTGCAGAGACACAAGCACTCGTCCGATTCCCCGGCTGTGAGAGGGCTAGGTTCCGTCTTGTGACAAGGGAACCAACACGCGTGTCCAGTACGCAGAATTCTTTGCTTGTGGGTCTTGTGCTCCACGATCAGATGAGACACATCCCGATCGTCGTGAAAGTAAGCGCCTAGGATAGTTGCACCAATGTTGCGTACGGTCCACCAGGTGTGCCCCTGTGGGTTCATGCCATCCGGGGTATATGTAGAAACAAACTTTTAGTTCAAAGCACGCCTCTTGATGATCGTTGTCCGGTGCACATTCTACACTACATTTCCTGATCCAGGGAATGCTCTCAACCGAGGACCGGATTGTGTTTCTCAGGTACCCGTCTGAGAAATTTTGAAGTCCTGTCTTGTGACCATGCTGGGTACGGTCACGCAGCCCATAGACTACGTTTTGCGTTTTGTAGGCCTCACGTTTCCTAGCTCCCGTTGAAGTAAAGAACACACGTACAGTTATCGCCTTCCTCTTGTTGTGTGTTCTGAACATAAACATCTTGTATGCTTTATTGGAGCGCGGTTACCTCGAGAATAAACCTCTACAGAGACTATTTGAATAGTATAGCGGAGACCACTGGTGTTTTAAGGGATTATTTGTTTATCATGTGCACAATTACACAAGGGTCCACATCACGCGGTTAGAGTCCACCTTGTGTCGTTGACTGTTACACTCCGAGAGAGAGAGAGAGAGAGAGAGAGAGAGAGAGAGAGAGAGAGAGAGAGAGAGAGAGAGAGAGAGAATGTAAACATGAATTCAAGAATATAAATGTTCAATGAAAACAGGTGAGGCAAGCAAGCACAGACAATGTACAGGGCCTCCGTAAAAACGCTCGAGGGTGAAAGAAGCCTTGTTGTGGAAGAGACCCACATCGTACAACAGACCAAGGTGATTCGGTCCATCTACGTGGAACAGCCAAGAATGCGCACTATCCACGGTTGCTACCCGATTGCTTGTTGCAATTGTCCACCTATCAGTTTCCTAGGTGTAACATTCAAAGCCTCTGAGAGAGTTGGGATTGAAGCGCTAATCGCAGTTGGACTAGTGGCCGCACCACTGGCTACCTACTGCGTTTCTGAGCACATTGCAGTGGTGTATCAGGTGTGTGGGAGACAAGCGATTGTGTGGATATGCACAAAACAGAAGCCTGCGGTGATCCTCGCACACGCAATGCACGGGATGGTCAAATACTGCGAGGCTAGATTGGAAGCGGATATAAGGGGACGTGTTACTCCTGGAACTAAGCTGATTCACATGGCCCCTGACAGGAGCGAACATGGATATGCTTTACATAATGCACCCTTGAAGCTACAGAATACTTTTACAGAGAGTAGTGTAAAAAAACTCTAAACCTGACATTTTATGGTTCTTGGGGTACATTTCACTTGTGGAAAGATACCGATGAATGATGGCATAATAATGCAAGACACCACACAAGCTTTCCAATAAAGTAACTCCTTTATTATGAATCTTCTCATGGTTTCCTGTGTATTTCATTTCACACAGTGTCTATGGCAAGTTATCTTTAAGTGTGTGTGTGTGTGTGTGTGTGTGTGTGTGTGTGTGTGTGTGTGTGTGTGTGTGTGTGTCACTGTAAAGTGTGCATAGTAGCTGCCAGGAAGTTGTGTTTGGGATGTGTTGACATGATCAGATGTTCTATCTTTTCTTTGTGTGGGTCCTCTCCTTGCTGTTTTCTTGGCAAACAAGGCATGACAAAGAAGATATTCTGGACAGAGATTGGTTTGAGAATGTAGACTCGCAGACCACACAACCCCGAGTCAGCAGCCGTTTGAGACAACGTAGCTCTCGGCTCATCATCTTCCCGGGCTGTAGTTGAGCCAAGAGTGAGATCAGGGCTGTTTGAGATACTCTTTGCTCTTGGGCATCCATATGACAGACCTGTGTCACTCCGAGAAGGCAACAAGCAGCAATACATTTCCACCTCTGGAATTGTAACAGATTGACGTCTAAGGCTAGTTTTGTCAAGAAATGGCCGGATCTCCTCCTTGCCCTCTGAGCCAGGTCGTCCTTGTCTTTTCTGGTGACTGTGCTTGGCATGCCCAAGTGTTCCAATATCAAGTAATTACATAGCAGGTGGATCATGTTTTCCCCATTTGCAGGGAACGCAGCGCCTTTTAGTTTGCACAGTATATCCATCTCAGCCTTTTTTATACCCTCTTCGCTCGAGTGGATAATCTTTGTATCCTTGGGTAGACTCCCCGATGTGGATACTTGAGTAGGCAGGATATTCCAACTGATCAGGTATTTCGCCATATCTCCAGATTGGAATTCTGTGTATACACAGTGCATTTTCCACGCCAACAATAGGCAGGCGGCTCGGATGTTTGTGATGTTCCTAAACACAACACTGAGGTCCTCTCCGAGATCTAAGCAAGCGGACAGGTATCTATCCAGTACGTTCACTGCTGGCATTAGAACGGTATGGTGCTCCTCGTGTTCGCTCAGCAGATCGTGAGTGGACAGTATGACTTCCACAAACCAAGCCACGCTACCGAGCCTATACATGTGGTGGTCTTTCGTATGGAGAGTACTCAATCGGGCGCGTGCGCGATCCACGGTGGCTGCATTTGCTGTGTGCATTGCATGCACGCTCACTTGGTCTTTGAGAGCTTGTTTGAGTTCAAGCTTACCCATCGTGGCAAACCCAAAGTCGAATTTCGGGTATTTGAACACTAGCTCGGAACGAGGATGGTGTGGGGACCTGTGCTGACTCTCCACGGAGAACATCTTGAGTGTGCAACCTATCTTATTTCCCCTTCCTTTTCCAAAACCGGCTCACTGAAGAATGGATGAATGAGTGGTCTGTATGGTTCAGGCATTTGCCCCACACTGCACTGACTTGTGCCTCCCTAATGCACATTTGTAGGTTTCAAGCAGCTAGGGATTTATGCACGAGGTACGTGATTGGCTCCTGTATATTTGTGGTAAATGAAAAAAAAAAAAAAAAAAAAATGGGTACATTGTTTGTATGAGACATACATTTCTCTTAACCGAACTAAGTTGTCTAGCTGTTTTGTGTGTTGAAATGCAACCTTTCACAGAGCTTTTCAGTGACACATAGGTCAATTTATACAGACACTCAACAATCTGGAACTTTGCACAGCAGGGCTTGCTTTATTTATGTATACATTGCAGGAACGGACAAGATAATAAAACAACACAATTGACAAGTGCGCTACAGCAAGAAGAGAAAAATCCCAGCTTTAATACTGTTTTATTTTTTGGTCTCAAAACATGGTGCAAAAGCACGCTGCGGTCGGTCAGGCTCCTTCACTGTGTGTGCACAACATTCATCTGTCATCAGCACACGGGACCACGGTATGGATTCACCCACAATGGCGAAGATGGCTCTTCGAAACATCACCAATGCTTTGTAGTCAGCCTCCGTTAAGTAGACCTTCAGGGCCTCAATGATGTTACGAGCAAGCACTTGATTGCCTTTCTTAAACCTCCCCACGTGGTACATGTCTAGCCAGGTGCTCACATCTGTGTGATTCTTGCTTCTTTCAAATATGCAGGCCAGGCCATCAATTATCGCTTCAATCAGGCTCATGTCATCCATTTCAGACTCTGCAAAGTGCTCCGGGTGATGGGGGTTCATCTCGTAGTGATGCTTGAACCCAAAGTTGGCCATGGTGCTGGTGAGGGCCTCCGTGTCACTGTAGATCTTGTCCAATGAGGACGTGTTGATTTCTTGGTCTCCCTGGCCAGTTTTGTACCGAGTGTTTAACTGGCGCCGCTTTTTTGAGTTCTGCTCCAGGGCCTGTTTCTCAATGTGTACGGCCATGATTCCTGCATAAGCGGAGGCTTCTATCATGCTTGTCTTGCTGGAATCGTGACACACGATGCTCCTGATGAAGTACCGATCCGCAAGCAGGTCCAAGGTGTCTGCGCAGTCCCTCGTGGCCTGCTCCAGAGCCCTGGCCACCAAACCTCCGATCATGGTCACGAACATGTTGTGTGAGAGAAAGGCTTTGTGGTGCTCTCTCACGGGGAGCATCTCCACCAAGGCGTCATCACACTCGGGTCCCCAAACATTACCTTTTGCAGACTCGCAGAGTGCGTGCACCAGTTTGATGGTAGCGTACGGGGTCGTTGGCAAGTCAATCTTAACTTTTTTGAGACTTGCGCTCTTTACTATGTCCTTAGAGCGCGCATCCATCAGTGCAGGCCTATACACGTATTTTTTATGCTCCGGTATCAGTGGAGCAGGTCCTTGGCATGTAGAACCTTTTTTCTCCTTGGCAGACACTTTAGCTTTTGTGTGAGCCGGCGAAGCCATCAGCGTTCCTCTATGATTCCAGCTCGGTATACTGAATTCTTTTTAAAGGTTGCCTATGTTTTGTTTTTATTTTTTTTTTTTTTTGTTTTTGGTTTGTTATTGTCTTTTCTTTAAATCTGAGGAGCTTGACAGGGATCCAGGAGCTGGTTTAATAAGTAGGAAACAACAAGACAGGGATGTGTGCAGTGGGCCCTGTGATAACTCTACTGTAATGCTGCATGTGGGTTTGCCTGTGCTCCTGTTGGGTTTTTTTTTTTCCATCCTTGTGTTGTGTTATTTTTTTTTTTTTTTTTTTTTTTTACTTTTTAAATTTGCTCTCCTTGGTTAGAGACAGAGGCCTGTCACAGACAGTCACAGCAACCTCTTGTTTGTCCTCATCGAGGGTTTGCTCTTTGGAATGTTCCTCAGTTTTATAATAACGATAAGCAGCAGTGGACAGCTAAGTGTAGAGAATGTGAGCGATACCACAGCCATTACTTTGCTACGGGCCATCATTTGTTCACAGTTAATGATAGTTTCAGTCTGTGTTTCTCGACATGGTTTTCCTGTGTGTTTCCTCAGGGTAGCGTTGAGGGTGAGGATGTCATGTAACGCAGTCTCCCCGCTCTGCAGAAGCTGTGAAGCCTGAGACGTTTGGGTCTGAATGGTAGCCAGGGACGCGTGTATGTCAGTGTCTGTCAGAGAGTATATTTTGGACATTACTCTTGGGCTCATGTAAGGTCTCACTGCACTTATATTGTTCTTCGCACGGTCTTCCAGAGGAGTTTGGCGATACTCGATTGTCCTCATAACGTATGTGTCTGTTTCGGACCTGTAACATATGGGACCGATGCATGCGCTCCCGCATACCGTAGGACAAGCTAAGCTTATTTCACCGTTTCCTGTTACAGAACACCCCGAAACAATTTCCTCGTCCGGTTCCAGAGGCTCGCAAATCCCCCTGGAGTCACAACTAGGTGTCTTGTAGTTAGTGTGCGTGTCCTCGTCCGTGACCATGGGTCTGGCCAACCAGCAGATCCTATTGTCTCTGGAGGAGTCTTTGAAAGCCATGTACCATCGAGAAAGCACAACAGGAGTCCAATGCTCCCTCCTGACCACCATCAGGAAACCCGAGGGTGAATGTGTGCGCTTTGCCTCTGGTATGTCGGTGTAGAACTCAGAGATGGAGTCAGGTTCACATCCAGTCATGTCCAACCTCTGTATGCCCTGGGCACATGAGAGCAACCGATGCTGAGCTCCCTGTAATGCATACGTGACTGTGCTAAGCTGGACGGCTAGCTTGAATGCACCATCCCGCCAGCTTTCCAATGACTTCTCAAACCTGCTAGCTTCCTTGGATAATGGGAAGGGTATACTTTTTACCACGTCGGTTAAAGTCTTCTCAATTAAGGTCCTGTACGGTTGCATGATGTCAACAATCTGCTCAGATTCTGAATTCTTGGGCCGATGGTGGTGTGACACTAGTTTAGATGTGGAATCCGATACGCTTCGAGATTGCAGTGCGTTCACTAAGTGGCTCTCTGTGAGAGCGACTACGTGTTCGAAAGCCAAGGTAAGCTCCCTCGCGGCTTTCTCGTACGCAAACTTGGCCGTGTTCAGGGTAATGTTTGCCTCGTAGCAGGTGCCGATGGTGCACACATGGTCACATCCCCGGTAGGATTTGGGCAAGCCTCTGCATGCCACCTGAGCACACTCCGGATACTCGATGTTCAGCTTTGCATGGTCGAATCCCAGATGGAAGCGATACGCTGGGTATGTCACACGTTCCCGGATCTTCCATTTGCCAGGATCGAGTATAACCCTGTGATCCGGGATCTCGGGCTGGGCTCCATTCGATCCTTCGTGAGGAAGAGTACGGTGCACACTGTGTCCTGCATCGCCGAGACTGTCACCATAAAGGTCTTTGGTGTGCTCGCTAGACACGGGGTACAACAGACATGTGAATGCTAGAGGTACAAGGCTGATTACAGGAGGGGGAGGGAAAGTGATGAGGATCATAATGATGTTTGCAGTCGTCCTGGTGAGGAACCTTCCCATTGCATTTTCATTTCAGTTTCCTTTGGATACGTGTGCTAGGTTGATCGCTTCCACACATGGCAGCTATAAGACCCATAGCGATGATGTTGATTAATACCGCGAGCATCACCGCGCTCGCACACAGACCAGAGGTATGAGACACCATGTACCGCATGTGTGCTGCTGCCTTGGCTGCGGCCCTCGCAGATTCTTTACTCTTTTGGTGCAGGCCAGAGAGCGAAGCGTTCAAGTTTTCCACAGCAGCATGAGCCATGCTCACACATTGCACGGTTTGCTCGCTGTAAGTGTCCCACGAGGAATCGTGAGGTGGCTGCGGAGTGGTGCGAGTGAGGGTTTTCCTGGCAGGAGTACAGAAGGTTGATTCCACATGCTGCACCGTGCGCTTCAAGAGCAGTGCTGCACGTGTTACATACCTTCTGATCTCGTTCAAGGGTTCAGATGGGTCAGTGTAATAACCTGGACTGGCAAGAAGGGGCGAACCAACTCGCTCTGATCCAAATGACAATGGTCTCAGCTCACAAGGAACTCTGACCCGCACAGCTCCGCGCTCCACCTTGACAATGATCTTTGCTGTTATTACCTCGGAGGAAGATGCGAAGGCTGCGACTGCGAGCGGGTATCCCGTATCGCCTGGGGACCAGCTGTTGTTGGAGTGCTCTGACAGGAGTGTGCATGCACCGGCGGAGCCTGTGAGACACACCGAGGTCAGTGTCACCATACGAATGTTTTCGAGGGTTCCCACGAGATCGTCGTGTCTTGGACCTGGTGAGAGGAATGTTTCGTCAGAAAGCCAACGCTGTTCGTCTTTTGTGAGAGCTTGTGGTGTTTTTACGAGCCAATGGCCTACATGGGCAATGTGACTCAGAACGGCACTTTGGTCATCTTCGGCTACCCATAGAGGAATCGCGATCTTGATGTGATGCGTGGCTGCGCCGATACTGCTCTGGCATTCATTTGGATCCCAGACACTGTCTGTCTGCTCTCCCACATGAAACGAAGGCAACCTTAGCCCTTGGCTCGGTGAGAACACAAAAGGGGAATAGATGCAGATTCTTCCCTTATCGTAATCTACAAACACTACCGAATCCGAATCCTCTAGACTTATTTTTTGGGCACCGTACGGCACAAACGTGACCCTCTCCACTGTGTCCTCCATGATGTGTTTGGTGACTGGTAAAGGAGCGCCTACATTCATATCCGAGGACAGGCCCAATCTGAGGTTTGGAATCCCTGCTACCGCCGCAAAGCTTTTGACCCGTGGTGTGTCCTCAGTTGCGTGCTGGAAGAAGATGCCCCCTTCAAGTTTGTAGATACCGTTCACATGAGCGTAAGAGGCTCCTTCGTGTTCGAACTTGGAGCTTCTCTCATATTGATAATGCACCGTGCGCCACACGTTTGAGGCCTTTTCAATCAGAAGTGCAATCTCTGTGAAAGTCGGAGTTCCCTTCGTGTTCCGAAAAGTGTAGTCCAGGTAGCCCAAGGAGTATCTTGAGACACCCCACTTGGCCATATGCGAGACTATTCTAGATATTTCATCCATGGAATAATGTACCCTCCGTCGAATGATGCTCTCCGGTTCTGTGTGAGAACGTGATCCGTGTCTGTTGACTAGCTGCACCCTCTTGCAATCTTTAAGGATGTAATCCGAAGAGGGTATGGTTACCACTATCCCGGCACGGTTGTTGGATCTAAAGCACAGCTCCTCAAAAACACGCAATCCTGACCTCTCTGGGTAAATCTCGAGGGAAGGTATCTCGATAGCATAGGCACGGTGATGGCGGTGTTTAAGTGAGTCGGTCCCCCTTTCCCGTTCTACGGTCCAGCGAGCGGGCTGTACAGTTTCACAACTTCGCCTAGGTTTCTCAAACAAGGACACGGTGTCCAGGTTAAGGAAGGCTCCATGAGAAGAGACGAGTAGTCCAAGCTCCTTTAGAAGAGCTTCTGTTCTGTTCTGATTCTGCTCAATTGGCAAAGGATGGCTGTATGGGATGTGCAACCGTTCAAACCTGAGAGATCCTGTTGGAAATCGAACAAACGTTTTTGCTCGAAAGCCTTCTGCGCAGACAACGCGCACCTTTTTGTCTTCACATGCATCACAGTACATCGGAGGTGGTGTCCTCTCGTGACATTTTGGAATGGGAATTTGTGGATTGCGTGCATACACGGTATACCTTTCGCCAATTACATAGTACAACTCCTTGCATTCACGTTCCTCACTTTGACACTCATAGAGGCTGTACTCCATGACAGTCTTACTCTTCCATACAGCGTCCACGAGTGCTCCCGATGATATCCCGGGGATAAGCTCCAACACAGAGCCGTAGATACGGTGGATGGCAGCGAAATCTGACGCCTTAACAGTAGTCACGTCTACCTCCAGGACCGCCACTCGAACCGCTCGGTTCAGCTGCGAGGTCAAAGTCAATATCCAGTCTAGCACTGCTGCAAACTCTTCCTGAGATGCAGTGGAGATGTTCGCAAAAGAGTTTCCAAACAAAACCCTGACACCGAGCTGGAGACCCCAGCCTTTCCCGCTGACAGTTTTCAGAACATCCACAACCGTCTCTGACACGTACAGCCGTTCGACGTCTTCGAAATATTCCCCTTCCGATAATGTTGAGCGCACGGCTATGGGCATGTAGCCTTCTGTGGAATTATTGAGATCTTGGCTCCTGGAAATCCCGAACTCAACGAGAACCACTTCACATCTTAGCATGTCTAGAGGTGCATAAGGGGCCTCCCCTTGGGGTCCCAGCATAGTGTTGAAAATTTCTTTCGTAACCAGGCAGAAGCGCTCGGTTCTTGGTGTTACGCTGCCATGCAGAACACGACCCCGGTTCACTTCCGAAGTATTTGGTGCTTGATGTGTTAGTCGTAAAACCCAGTCTTGATCGCTACCTTGTACGCCACTCGAGACTTGTGCAAAAGGCGTTGAGATGCAAACCGGAGAGCATAACCCTTTAGGGTTTGCGTAGTCTCGAAGTGCACTGGAACAGTTGCATGCAGGGCTTATCGAAGGTTTCCACACGCACTCGATGTCAAGAGAAGCTGTTAAAAGTGTTCGCTCTCCCTTGATTCGATTTAACAGGCGTACATTCAAGTGTATTATGTCAAATGTATTGCAGAGAAAGTCTTTCACGGTTAACGAAATATGCATCAACTGCACAAAGAAACAGTCACTGTTACTTGTTCCCAAGGTGCGTGATATGTTGTATCTCGATCCATAGGACACAATCTTCCCGTTGCTGACCTCCGAGAGATGTAGTTCTCTATCTTCTCCAGCCAACCATCTTAGTTCTTCAAACGCATAGCTATCAACCATTCCAAGGGGTATTGTGACAGCAGCTCCTATCACAAGCAAGTCCAGCTCTTCTGCAATCAATGGGTTCGGATGCAGCATTACGAGGGATGTAGTGGGCCGTAGGTCTCCCACGAACGGCTTAACAATCGCTGTGTACATCGCAGCAGCGGTTCTGTGGGCCAATATGTGGTTTAGGTGCCAGTATAGCATTTCGGTAGGATCGGGATACCTTTCCAAGATACTCTCCAGTTGAAACTTGCATGTGGTTTGTTCATTACGGGCTATAACATTACACAGATTTTCATTTACCACTTCGGATATAGCCCGAGCCCAGATTAGCGTCAAAGTGTTTAGAGTTGTCCGAAACACAGTCGAGTTGATTCTCTCCATTAGCCCTCCAGGTACAGTGTAATCTGAAGGTTTACCGCAGATGGTATTGTGCCAGCTCGTTCCTTTCACGATCACTTCTTGTCCTCCAGGGCAGTTGGTTGTGTGAGGCAAACACTCGTTCCTTGACTCATGTAGGAAGGTGCCGGGCGGGCAGGTCCCAGCGCATCTTGTGCCTGGTATGAGAGTGAAATGTCCCCGTCCAAGGGGACAACGATATCGACATTTCCCAAATCTGTTTGATTCGCAGCCAGTCAGCGTGAAATTTACACCGAATTCTTTGGAACAGTAGTCAATATTCATACATTTGGCAAATTCTAAAGTCCGACGGTGTATGTGGATGCTGTGGGAACCTACGTACCATGTCGGGTACAAAGCCATAAGAAGATGTACAATGCTAAGTAGCTTGGTCATGGTTGTCATACTGTATGGCAGCATAACGTGTTAAAGTCATTTACTTTAGAACTGGTATATACAGGGTATATACTTGGTCTCATCAGGTATGGTTCCAAGAGTGCAACAATAACTGTTAATTTGGAGTAGATTATAGATGCCAAATGTTACAAGCTACAGGAACATGTTTAAAAGAAACTACAACTAAACATGACCAGCTTACATATTTAGGGATGTGTTGATAATGTATATGACTGGGAATAAAAACAGATCTACACATCCAACCCTGCACTCACGGTGGTGGTGTTCATGGTGGTCACAAGGGTTGGTGAATGTCTACACCAATATGGTAAGGTTTTGTGTGTGTGTGTGTGTGTGTGTGTGTGTGTGTGTGTGTGTGTGTGTGTGTGTGTGTGTGTGTGTGTGTGTGTGTGTGTGTGTGTGTGTGTGTGTGTGTGGTGGTAATGATGTAACCTATGATTATTGGTTATACAGATACATGAACATCATCATGTGTTTGTTAATGTGTTATGTCCCTGTTCCTTTTGTCATCTTCAGATTATTACTATCAACATTCTGTCACAGTACTTGTGTATTTCATAAAATAAACAGACTGTGTGAACGCAAGTAACTCAATGTTTGTCTTTATTCACCCTTTTTGTTTTTGGTTACATCAAGCATGAATACAAACATGTCAGGGTATATATCAAGTCTTTTTTTTTTTTCTTCACATCAAGCATGAATGCCTACATGTCAGGGTATCTATCAAGTCAGACAAAACAACATAATGTTGAGAATGAATACATGCACCCACGCATACGAGTTATGCGACAAAACACTTTGGTCTTGTGTATGTGGCAAAAACCAAGGCACTCAGCCTAGCCTTGGAGTGAACTCGGTGGTGTACAGGACAAGGGTAGCTCATGGATCTTGCATTTGCCTCTACACAGAAAAGTCCAGAGCTGGTCTTTTTCACAGTCACGGGAACACCCCATTCTAAGGCAAGCCTGCAGGCTTCGCTTTCCACACGAGCACGATCTGGTGGAACTTCTCCTGCTCCTCTTTTTCCTACTCCCCTATTTGCAGATAATACCAGCACAGAGTTCTCGAAGGTAGATGTTCTGTTTTCCAAAAGCCCCTGGAAGCGAGGTCCCAGTGAAGTGACGTCCGTAAGAACAGGATTCGATGAAAGGCCTACGCACAGAGAAAGAGGGGTCTCGAAGCCAGGGTCCTCTATGTCTTGTGCTGTGTTGAACATGCCCACGTACTGAAAGTCAGAGTTTTCCTTGTAACAGTTAGGCAATCGCACACATTTCCTATATGAATAAGGAGCCTTGTCGATACAAGAACGTCTGTTGCGCATGTGGGCCCCGTTTACCCGCAGATACACAGATCCCCAGGAAGGGCCTCCCTCTCTACTCACTGCACGGCCCAAAGCACAGAGCCCACATGAGTCTTTGTCCTCCGGGTAAGAGAGCAGACCGTAGTTGTTGGATACTTTTTCCATTTTATCCAGCAGAGGTTTGTAAACCTCTATGCCCTCTTGACTACACAGCTCCAAGGGTAGGTACCAGAGCATCCTCAAACTCAGCTTTGACTTTCCTGTGGAAACCCTGAAGTACACCGCAATCTTACCCACCTTAGCTGCTAGCGTTCTTAGGTGCTGATTGCTTTCGAACTCGCTCCTGGTCACATTTGCGAGTCTCAACAGAGACTCGACTATGGCGAGGACCAGACTGGCGGTCAATGCCTCGGCCACTTTGCGCTTGACCGAACACTCGGCTTCGGTTGCAAATTTTCTGTTGCATTCCTCGCAGCATTTGAGATCCACGTCCAGATTCAAGCGACTCACAGGTCTACCGGGCAGGAACACCTCATTGTAGCACAAGGAGAGTCTGGAATCGCGAGTGGCTGTAACAGTACTCAGGTGTCCTCTTGACGTTACTGTGTACCTGCGAAGAACCTTCCCAGTAGAGGGATCTACTGGATCTTCCATGAGCAGCACAGGGTTTACGGAGCCCCATTCTCTACGGGACGGTAGGAGCCCAAGAGCCTCATGGGTGTGTTTTGTGCAGTAATTAATCAGGTTGTCAAATGTCACGTTGGTGTTTGTTTGTAAGGTGAAAGAGTACGGAAAGGCTGTGGGGCTGTCGGTCAAGGTCCCAGTCAAGTTATTGAAGGTTTCCATAATGTTATTTGTGTTGATTTCATTTGCAGCCAGAGGAACATGGCACGATTCTTCACTGTCCGTGCTGCAATGAGGAAGCATCTTTTTGTCAGAGGTTGAAGGCATTTCTCGTCTTTCCTGTTGCACCTGGCATTCCCTGTCAGGTTCACACTCGAGTTGTTCATCCTGATCATCATCATCATCATCATCATCATCATCATCATCATCATCATCATCCTGATCATCATCATCATCCTGATCATCATCATCAGCAGCAGCAGCAGCAGCAGCAGCAGCAGCAGCAACGTGATCAGTGTCATGCTTGTATCCATTCTTCTCCTGCGCATCAATTTCCTTCTCCTGATACTTGTTGTTGAGGTAGTTCCATCGTGAAAATGAAAGGTGATCTAGCCCAACCAATGGGATTCGATGGAGAGACTTATGTTGTGCAGCTCCACGGTCTAAAAGTCCCCCTTCCATGATCATATCATGGAGTTCAGGATTCTGTGAATCAACCTTTTCTGAGTAGTGCAACGCAAGAGCTCTAGTGAAAACAGGGTAGTGGTGCTTGATGTCGTACTTTCTTTCAAGCATTTCACTTATCGTTCCGATATACAGGGAACACATATCAGCACCGAGCTGCATCTCCTCATCCCATGCGTTCTGAGTGTAGTGTGTGAGGAAGCTCGCGCCTTTGATACCCCTGGACATACACAAGCTCACGAGATCCACTTGTGTGGCTGCAGATTCTAAGTCTGCAAGCTCTGGAGTACCGGTTTCATAGCGCATGTCTCGTTCCGTGACACAGACACGGTCTCCCATAGCTTCAATGAAGACATCTGTGAGCATGCGAACAGTCAACTGTTTTGTGCCACTGAAATCTGAAGCAACAACACAGGCCTGTAGTGTGTTCCCTGCTTGTAGTCTCAGAGCCCGAGGTGAGGTGTTCCACACGTGCCACTCATTTGCTCGGACCCCTCTGGTAAAGAAACAGCTTGATGTAGTAGATCCCAGTAACTGTTGTTTTTCCCCACTCCGGATAGCGGCCCTACGCTTCTGTCTACATGTGTCATTCCTTGAGCATGCCATGGTATGAAGGAAAACAATTTGTGAAGCTCAGTGACAACGAATGCCCCTATTTGTACTCTTGTATCAGGGTAATATCATCATCATCATCATCATCATCATCATCATCATCATCATCATCATCATTAACCCATCTCTGCTGTCTTCCACAGCACCTTTTTAACTCATAATAGTTTACACAAAGAAATGCAAGGTAGGTTTAACACAGTTCAGATGTTTATTAAAAGACATGAAAACAGACAAAAAATAACACACATGGTATTCCTTGTCTCAGTTTATACTGGTTCATCTGAAAAACAGCAGTAGTCTGGACAAACAATTACAAAAAAAAAAAACAAATGTTTGTGCATAAGTTTTCTCTCATTTTCTTTCTAGTTTTGACTGCTTCGGTGCTCACCCTAAAGTCTGCTCTGGTGTTTGTGCCCTTGATTCATTCTTATTGCCAGAGCACAGTCAAATTCCCTACTCCCCAGTTTCAAACAGCAAAAGAAAAGCTTTGCTAGAGATCATTCATTTGTTGCTCATTATTGGTCCCTTTGCGATGTTATTGCACATTCCACTTCTCTCTGCATTCCTTCACTGATTGCTTCAGAGTTGTAGCACTTGATACTCTCAACGGGTTTCTGTAAGAGAAAGAAACAGAAAGAGAAAAAGACACACACACACACACACACACACACACACACACACACACACACACACACACACACACTGTATACAAGCAATACAAAAACAAAAAAAAAACACAAACAAAAAAGAAAAACATAAAAACCTCAATGTCCCCCACCTGCATGTTCATCAGGCTGAAGAGGGAAATCGTGATTACAGATACCACAATACATACCCACTTGACTGCCATGAGTATACGTAGAACCGCTTGAGCAGAATGCGTATTTGTATCTTACCAGTTTCACAACATAACCAAGGGTACCAAGAGAGATGGAGGAAGAGAAACGGTAGCAAGAGAGGTGGGAACGGAGAAGGAAAAGAAAGGGAGACACAAACATGGATGTGTTTTGACTTGACAACTGGATGCGTGCAGACATACTCACATCGTTACTTGAAGACAAAAAGTGAGCGAAGGAACATCCCTTGTATCCAGGATCGAATTTGTAAACCCTGTTCTCAGGGTTACCGCAGATGCTGACAGGTTTCTCTGTGTGAATAAACGATGGTAGCCGCTGCAACTCCTCCATAGCGCTCTCCACACCCAATCTCAAAGTATTGCACATGTGTTTATTCTGAGCCTGAACCATCACGTTGATCTCCAAATGTAAAAGCACCGCAGCCAGCAAGAGTCTCATCATCAGACTTTTTCCACACTGCCTCGGGGCAAGGCAAAGAGTGTAAGGGTTAGCGTAGTGAGCAAAGCGCCTCTCCACCTGGTACGAGTGACTTAGCGCTGGACACACATGATCGTAGCACTTGGACCCGAGGGGGGCCAGACCCATTTTATCCAACAGTGCATGCTTATATTTGTAGAGAGCATCTCCAAATTGGTTCTTCGTGACTCCCAACACCACCCCTCTGAACAGTTCAAGCTGAAAGGGTTCCATCCTCATGCCTTTGACCCGAAAGTATTCAAACACACGATCTATTAGACGTTCAAAACGGTACATCACGGCTCTGGACTTATCCTTCACAGCTGCACTGTGGAGCTGTAGCTCACGCATCTTGGCCTTGGCGCCATCCAGACCCAACTCCTTGATAAGCTCAGCTTGGGCCAAGCGATCTGATTTTAGCCTGTTGTACTCTGTGCTTTTTCGGATCTCCATCAGCTCCCTCTCTCTATCTCCGTCGGTCTTGGCAAGCCTGATTCTCACACAGTCCACTGCGACTCCGACTGGCGCAGATTTAACCATGCAAATGGGGTCTCTCACACACGTGCGAAGCAACCACAATGTTTCCTGGACATTTTTGGACAGCGCACGAGTGCAATCTTGCAGTCCCGCAGTGGACCCGGAGCAGGTCGGCAGAAGCCCAGTGTGCGGAGAGGCTGAAGATGACGCAAGTATCGTACTGTGCCCAAGTGAATACATCAGGGACAATCCTTCAAAGTGTCACACGGACAGGGACCTTGCGAATCCTTCACTTTCCACCGTGATGGAGTGTGTTTTACCTGACAAGATACACTTTAGATACTGTTGGCTTTTCTCCGGTGCACCTTCTCGCAACATGTTGCGTGTAGGCAATGACGCAGAGCCGTTAACCGATCGAGAGTTGATGTTTTTGAACCGTGCGCTGATGACTGACCAAGAGCCCGAGCTGTGCTGCACTAATACCTGCGAAGATGACATCAAAGCCTTCTGGCTGACCACAGATGGGCGGCTAGTCTGTGTAGACAGGGTTTCGGAGGACATGAAATTCCGGTATGCGAGAAGGCAGAACATGTGTCTCGCATCATCTCTGTGGACCACTGAGCCTGAACTCTGCGCACAAACGCTGCGGGTGTCCGAAACAGCACACGAGAACCTACTTGCTCTTTGCGGAGAAGCAGCCCAGCTGAGCCGCGGGAGGTTCTACAACTTGTACGCGACTTACCCTATTCCGATTAACAATGCGGACAGAGAGAGTCACGTGTTTCCCAGTAAATCACTCTGCGTGGATGAGAAAGAGATTGCGTTCGTGGAGGTCCGTAATGGAGTAGAGCTGCTCCAACAACTGCAGCCTCTGTATACGAGCTATTTCAGATTTCTCACCGACAGCTCCACGTCTGTGACACTGAAAGCTAGAGTTGGCCTGCTGGGCGCGCAGTGGTTAGTTCAGGCAGACCGTGAGGAGTTGCGGTTTTCACTGGCAGTGCAGAGAAGCTGGTACACACGATTGCTCATTAGCCTGGCCCTCTTTTTGGACATGTTCCGGTGAAGCTAAGCAATCATTTGCATATATGGAACGCGGCAGTAGGGAAAAGAACAACTATAAAAGGGACAACCATACTCATTCACTCGCTGTGTCATAGTACTCAGAACACAAGATTACAGTGCAGGACACGGTCCACTCCAATCTCACAGCAAGAACAGAGATGACGTGCAAGGGCGCAATGAGATACAAGACACGGGAATATAATGTGGAAAAGCAAGACCGGTCAGATGTCTGGGCCGCACAGATATTTGCCAATAGGTTCCTGAGCGTAAGAAATATCGAACAGGCTGCGGTCCACATGCGCAACAAGCCCGAAGGTCATTACATGTTTGTAAGATCTGATGAAACGGGCTTTTATGCCTTGATGCTGCGGAAGCGCGATAAAACTGTATGCTACAACATTCGGCCCAGCAAGGACTACAGTGAGTACATCGTGTGGATTTCGGACAAGACGAGGAAATGTTACGAGAGCATATCTGAGCTTGTGGCAGACTTGGACGAGGGCTTCAGAGACTATGAAATGATTCGCAATCTGGAATCTAATGATGGAGCCAGGGAACTTCAAACCTCCCCAGAGCACGTGAACATGCCCGATGACAAACCCAGGTTACCCAGCATCCACAGGAGCCGCAAGCAGCGCTATTACCAGACTGGGAGTGCTCTCTCAGATGACATCGGAGAGTATGTAACAAACCCTCAAGTGTCTCAGGGTGCAGGGGTACATATCTCGCAAGATGGAATGAGCGAACTGCATGGAAGGTTACGTAAAATCAAGTTATCTGATACCTCCCAGAGCTCTGGTGAGGAAAGAAGCCGTGAGGTGATACCCTGCCTTCGGACAGAAAGAGCTGCTCTCGGACACACTGAAGCTAAGGCTCGAGTGGTGACATCCGCTGTGTCTGAAGGGACTAGACCAGGACCGAGAGCACTAGAACCGAATCTACTCGATGGCCTACGTGACGAGTACACCACAGTTGGCGGTCGTCGCTCGCGCGCCAGTGTCCACAGAAGTGTCGAGCCTGTCCTTCGTCGTCCCTCTATTTCCCAACAATATTTGTGTCACGAGAATGAAGCGTACGAAGAGGTACAGGAAGACGAGGATGACCGCAACTACGCAACCGTTGAAGAGACTAAGACTTTTACAAGGGCTGCCTTTTCAAGAATTGGTAGAATTAAACGTTAACTTAAATTTGTTACATTTGTCCTTCCAAAAACTTGTTCAAACCTTTGTGTCATGTAATGCTGTGCTTAGTGTGTGTTTATGTGTGTACATCTCATACTGAATAAAGTAAAGAGCAACAACTGTCCGCGTGACAGGTGGCTATTCTTTATTACACAATATACAACATGCAAATACACAGAGGGAAGTACGTATGTTCATAACAAATGTGAAGAAAAAAAGTGCCAAAACATCTTGAGCTCTCTTGACCGTGGATCTCCTTTACAGTAACGATACCTAGATAAACTATTCAATGTTCAAGTCCTCGGCTGAGATTCCCAAATCATGCAGAGACTTCGGGCACAGCATCTGCAGCATCGTGGTCCCATCTTCAGTGAAAGCAAGGAGCCGTGTTTCATTATCTGCAAACAAGCTTTGCAGGACCTCAAAGGTTTCGGTGTCTAAATCGTATGAATCGTCAATAGAGGACGTGTGCTCAAGTTTTGCGACAAGGGACACGGCATCTTTAGCCTTTTTCTCGGTAGCAGGCAAGCTGCGTATCGTAATATCCGCATCCGCTTCAAGCATGAGGTCGGTAGACATCAAAGCGTGATCCAGAACGTTTTCCATTCCGAAATCTGCTGTAGTCACATCTGGGTACAATGTCTCCGTGAAGCTTTTATGTTCCGTGCACTGTGAGCACTGGGCTTGCAAAACTGTCTGGGTCATATCCTCTGACACCTGTCCCGCAGTTGAAACATCATTACATACGGGCAAGCTGGGTATCGTAATATCCGCATCCGCTTCAAGCATGAGCTCGGTAGACATCAAAGCGTGATCCAGAACGTTTTCCATTCCGAAATCTGCTCTAGTCACATCTGGGTACAATGTCTCCGTGAAGCTTTTATGTTCCGTGCACTGTGGACACTGGGCATGCAAAACTGTCTGGGTCATCTCCTCTGACACCTGTCCCGCAGTTGTAACATCATTACATATGGGCAGGATATGTTGGGATAGTCTTCTGTCTTCCATCTCGGCTCTGGAGATGAGCTTTTCCAGACTACGCTCTAGCCTTTGCAGAGTAGAGTGTATACCTTTCAAGGTATCCTGCAGTGTAATGTCACTGGTAAAATTTAGAAAGGACATTGGTGTGGATGCCTGCTGTCTGGCTGCAGATCTGGCTTTGCTGTTGGTTTGTGGTGCTCTTTATATTCTCTTGTTCAAGACAACAAAGCAAAAGAGAACAGTAAAAAAAAAAAACATATAGAACTCGAAATGGATCCCTAAAGAATTGTGTAATAAAAAAGCAAACAAAGTTTACAAAAAAAAAAATAAAATCCCTAAGCACAGTAAATAAAATCACACTGACACTGTACGAATTCTTCAGCTCTGCTCATGACCCTAATCTGCAAGAGAATGAGTGCAATCTAGAGATATACATCCTCTTTTTCACCGCGAACACCAGCACCACAACGGCCACCGTGGAGCTTTCCACCACCTTATCCCTCCCAGAACCACTCAACAGCACACAGCTATTAACTACAGATTTTTATTGTTATCTAACAACAGGAATACAACACTGAAGTATTGGTTGGATGAGACGCAATCATGTCCAGGGGAATAGACAGTGTCATAGACCATGGCTTCAGACCGAGAACCGAAATCATAAAGGATCCAACGGTGAGAAAGCTGACTCAAGCCTGGATGGATTGTACCCCTCGAGGTTTGGACATCTCTTTCCAAGAGTTTTTGCTCATGACCCCTCTTGAAGCTCAGGGTTATGGATCTGACTTTGCAAACAAGCATCGGAGTTTTATCAAACGCATACTGCTACAGTATGCAGAATCCGTGGCCATAATAGATCAGGTCAGAGAGGAATATCCACGCATGGAGTACGAAGTGGGGCCTTATGCTCAAGCTAGCTCTCACGGGGAGCCACGTCATGAAAGCGATGAGGGTTTTTATGCCCTAGAGTTTATAGACGATGGACTTGCATTACAAAGGAGGGAATTTGCTCTCGAAGATTGAATGAATCTTACCAAAGCCTATTTTCCATTTATCAGTGTGACCCCCTTCCATATATGTTGTTCATAGTCTTGTCTTGCTCTCATGTTTTTATTACCCTCATCCCCTACCACCATCTTCTGTATGTATTAACGTACACCTCCCTCAAGCAAGATATTACAAAAACTGTGACCGTTGCTACAGGTTCTATCATAACTGCAACCCGAGCACCGATAGCACCCGGTTAGCAAGTGGAATGGACCCTCGGGTGCAGCATTTTCTCGATGAACACAATCATCGAAAAGAGGGCTCAAAGTTCAGAGGAATGACTTTTGAGCTGTTTCTCGCCATGCCAGCGAACGCTCTACGTGCCATGGGTGTCACCTCAGAGTTCCTCGCCGACCATAAACAACTGGCAGAAAGGACTAAAGGGAGGATGATGACGATGAATCGAGTGCAGCAACAACGTGAAAGCAACGTCAAGGAGGTCCAGCAATACCGGAGTCACGCAGGCATTGTCAAGCGTCCGGAAAGTCCAGACATTGTGTACAACACACCGTCCGTCCCTGCCGAAGCCCTCTACCATGCAGTCCAACCCAAACAGGTGAAGGACGGCAGCAAGACCCCTACTGGATCAACACGTGGTGACCCAGATGTGATTCGACTCCAACCAACTGACTGTGAGGTGTTGACGAATGGTGGTCAAACATTTGCTTTTTATAAAATAATATAATGTAACATTACTTGTTTGTGGAGTTGACTTTGATTTGGTTCTGAATGGGATGCACGGGTAGCTATGTTCAAAAAGTATCAAGCTAATGGAATCCACTCAAAAGAAAACAGCAGATCCTTTCAATGGACAAGACGTGCACTTCCAATCCCCTGGGAAAGTCACCATATGCAAGCCCGCATCCACAAGCCTGAAGAATGAGCATGTGCGGTCACCCGTGACCCGTTTCAAGAAACCTGCCACTCAGAAAGCCTTTGTAACAGTATCAAACCTTCCCATCCAGCCTTCATCAGCAGGGATGGTCAGATGTTGAGGACAAAGAAGAACACCAGAAAAGCCTTTATGTGGACCCTTCTCTAACCACAGATCCTATTTGTCTTTGTTGTCTTGTGTGTGTTTTTTTTTTTTTTTTGTTTGTTTGTTCATTTTGTTGTCTATGTACAGCTATGTGAAGTGAACATGGACTGTGTTGACCTGTGGTTGAGCATAATAAAAGGAAACAAAAACACTCAAGGAAAACAGATTCTGAGTTCTTGTGTGTATGCTTTATTTAGTCTTGTTGCACAGCTCATACAAACATACATTCAAAACATGCATGCATGCATGTGAGTAAAAACGGAGAAACACAAGGAAAAACAGCAGGTCATCACAGTTTCCCACACGAGAGCAGAGTATTACTTGTAATACACTTCACCGCTGAGCCTAACGGATGTTACTCCGCTGTGTATCTCCTCTCTAGTGTGGCACAGAAGCAGGAAGGAAGAGAGTACATCATCTCTTGTGTACTCTCCATGTACAGATCTTTTGCCACCGGTCGTCACCACGCTTCCTTTCAGGGAGTGTGTAATAGTTACGAGTGCCATCTCATCTCTCAGTTTCCCGAGGAGAATTTTCCCTTGCTCAGCATGAGCCTTGTCAGTCAGTCTCTCTATGGGCAGAGTCATGACATCGCATGCACCCAGTAAACTGCTTGTTATGTCAGTGGCTAAGTTCGCACCCTTTTCGCGAGCGTCTGTACATGAACACGGCCATGTTAGAGCCCATCCTGTTGCTGGACCCAGATCCCCTCTGGGTTCCGATGCTTGACTCGAGCATCCGTGTTCGCTTTGTCGCTTCGGACAACAATGCCCATCCCAAAGACATGACCGTGTCACAGTAATACAGGGTTCCTTTGTTGATGGCCGTGACGGAACACATCACCATGTCCAGTTTGGTCCTTGCGCTCACATGTTTGCCCAGCATGTACTTGTTGTTCATGTGTGACCACTTGCTATAGAATACAAGCTTAAATCCAGAGCGTACCAGGTATTGCTCAAGCAGGTTCTTCACATCCACCAACGCGTTCACATAGGTGTTTTGTTCAAATACTATCACCACAGGTACTTCTTTCCAGAGCACTCTGGGCATAAGAATCTTTAGAAGTCTGACATGGGCACTCAGTAGAGCTGCATAGAGCTGAGTTACGTGGTCCAAATCTCGTATCTCCAACTCTTCCAAGGCCATAATCTGAGAGAGAGAGAGAGAGAGAGAGAGAGAGAGAGAGAGAGAGAGAGAGAGAGAGAGAGAGAGAGAAAAACATTACACATTGTGTTTGTTTTGGTAGGATTACAATCATGTTCTGTTCAACTTGTCTAGCAGCGCGTAGAGAGATCGAGGCCTTGCTTAGGATGCCATGGGAGCGCTTAATGTCTCACTACGAGTTCATGATAGTGTATGCTTTGTTTCAGCGCAACATGCTCTTCTATTCTAGCATGGACCTCGGACAGCTCAGAGAATTGTACGGGCAGCTTATCTCATTTTCGCCTGCCAAAATACTCCTGATTGACACGCTGATCTCCATCAGTGGGAAAGAGGGCCTTGGTGAGAATATACCAGGTGCTCGTGGTGTGCTCACTGCACCCTGCGAACTGGTCAGAGCCATTACACTTGCGATAGGCAATCAGGTTCCGGAACAGTTCATACACGAGTGCATCTCCAACTGCGAGTGGACTGGATACGACTCAATGATACTTGCTGCGTACACATCGGCCGAGAGCATTCGCAGTGGAGCTCTAAAGTACGTGTCCATACTCAAGGAAAGTAAGACATGTAGACGCTCATTGCAAACCATCGTGTCCCTCGCAGTCACGGGCTGGATGACTAAGCTCGGGGGTTCCGAGTGTACATGCGGAACTTGGGCTCAAGCTACAGAGCTGGTTTCATGCTCCGTTCCGGACACCGAAACCACATTGACGATCCAGGATGAAGCTCGCATTAGTTCTTATATTTGCACGTTGCTTGATCTGAGCCTCCCGCTGCATTCACAGACTGAAAACAAGCAACGGCACCTGAAGCTGGAAGACACTCGAGAAAAACAACAGCAAGAGCAAAAACAACAACAACAACAACAACAAACTCATGGCAGCTCCAAGGATGAACCGATACATTATGGATACCTGTTCAGCGAGCTTCTCGTGTCTGGATTAAGTCTGCCTGAAAAACAAACCAAAAAAAAAAAAAAAAAAAAGAAAAAAAATTAATAATGTGAAAAAGAATATAACAGCAACTCACCACTAGATTACCATCCGCCAATTCCACAGCACAGCACACCCCGGCACAGGACCTCGAACCCCCTCCAAATGTTGGATCGAGACACAGGTACGCTCTGACCACGGATGCTCGAGTCATATGGTCCATGGTAACGCTGTTGTTCGAGAGGAACCTGTTTATGACCGTGGACTCAAAAGGCGTGGTGCTGTCTGTCTTGAAGTCTGAGGAGGATAGCTTGCAGCTTCCCGTGACTTCTCGTTCAAATCCTTTCGGTGCAACCATGTTCATCAACTCCTTGAGCTCGTTGTCTACAGAAATGTGTTGAGGACAGTACACTCCGAGACAGAAGCATGTCAAGCCGGGCTCCCTCTCGTGGTATGCACACTTGAATCTCTGAGATACTACGTGGTAAGCAGGCTCTCCATCATCCCTGCGGATATCGGACACCTTTTCCAGCCATGGGGTGTGGGTGACATGACTGGTGATGTGCACTTGCTTTCGCCCCCTGAACGCGATGTTTGGCAGCACAGCCAACAACACCTTGGAGTTCACAAAGCCCACTTCATCCACCAAGATCAGATCTGCACTTTGCCCTCTGCTGGCCTGTAGAGATAGATAGATAGATAGATAGATAGATAGATAGATAGATAGAGAGAGAGAGAGAGAGAGAGAGAGAGAGAGAGAGAGAGAGAGAGAGAGAGAGATGAGAAACTGGTGTAACAGTTACATGTGAAACATCACAATCAAAACATGTAAAAGAAAGAGTCAGAAGAAAGAGTCAGAAGAAAGAAAAATAATAAAATACGGAGTCTGTTAGAATCAGACTCACTATGAACCATTATCACACAGAATTAATAGAGGATCCTCAATGGGTCAGTCTATGTGTGGAGAAAGAATGCTCATTCAGGGATCATGCACAGAGCTACGTGTGTGTTAAGCACTACAGCAAGCATATGTGCTCTGGGTACAGCTGTGACCTGATACGAACAATGGTCACACGGGCTCGATATCAAACCGAGGCATCTTCAGAGACTCAGTGCCCCGTTGCTGCTCTGCTCATCTTTCAAAAACCCCAGCTGGAATTCAGAGGACCTCATGATACGTTTGTTACAGGAGACGCCATTGAAATGGGTTACGGTGCGATTGAATGTCAACCGAACGCGAGTGTCTATCGTGGCTCTGACCAGACAGACTATAGATGTCTCATACTGAAATCCAGCATGCCTGTCACAATTGCGCTGTTCTCAACCATGCTGACCCAGGACTTCCTAGACCAGTACAAGGTCGTGAACAAAAACCGTGGACTAAACACTCAATGCGTGGACCCGTCCTTATCCTGGATGGCCAAGATATTCAAACTGGCTGAGGAGATTCAGTTCAGCACAGAGCCTGAAATCCAGTGTCCCGAGGAAATGGTTTCGGTTATAAAGGAGGCTGTGTTGAAAAGCACGGCAGCCATAGCCACACTGTATGATTCGCGGGACAATAAGATCCAACGCTTTATGAAGAAGGTAGCGTGCAAGTACAATGACAAACACGCGAACAGAGCTGACTTCCACACCATGATGGTCATGCTGACATTGTGCTTTTTCCCATACCTCAAGCATAGCTTACTGAGCCAACTATTTAACAACAGAACTCTGGTGCTCATGTGTTTCGATAAGACTCGCACCAGACACAACCAGTGGTCCTCTCTTTCCACGCATATTCACCTGCATGTGAAGCAGCCCGAGTTTGCAAAACGAGTGCTCTCGGACACAGAGGTTGACAGTTTCCTCCCCGCTGTGATCACGGTTACCTTGGAGGAGTTCATTGCAAACGCGAGATATCCGGGTAACGCCACGCAATGTCTCGTGTCCACAAGACAGAGTGGGACCAAAGAAAAGCGAGGACAACCACGGATGAAGAGGAGGAGGAGGAGGAGGGAAAGGAGAAAAAGTGCAGGCCTGGGTGCTTGGCAGAGAAAAGAGGCGAAGATCTACTGATACACGGGAATACTACTTTGTGTAAAAGGAAAAGAAAAACACCTTGTTTTACAGGTTACTACGAAGCACAAGAGGGGAGGCTGAAGGCCAAAGTGATCCACGTAGACGTTGGCAAAACGAGAAGAGACCCCGGGAACGAGAACACAGCTCACATGCAGACAGCGGAGCTCCTTTTCCAAAAGGCTCAGACAGCTTAGCTGTCTCAAGGACCGCTTCAGGAAATCTTTCCTGCCACACGCAATAAGACTGTTTAACTCATCATCATCATCATCATTGTGTCAAAGATAACAATAGGAAAAACAGCTGTCACTATTAATTTTTGCACTGGACTATACTATTGCTGGCTATTGTAGATATTGAAATTTGCTATTCTGTTTTGATTTTGATACTGGGAAGCACAACTGTACTGCTGCAACAAGTACATTTCCCAACAGGGATGAATAAAGTATTTCTATTCTATTCTATATTCTATTCTATTCTATTCATGATTGATTTTGTACAGTATGCTTACACTTTGTGCACCTACGCTTGTGAAAGGTCTGCCTCTGTGCTGTTGGAAAGTTGCAATAAAATCGGCTTAATCAACTCCAGTTGTGGTGTTTGTGCAATGAATACAAGGAATATACACATGTATAGACACATTTTATGATATACCAGGTGCTTTATTCAGTCATTTTTCACACACACATACCAGAAAGGTATCAATGGCACATTATGACAGAGGAAAAAGGGGGGGTAACAGAGCACATACACCTGCATTTCTGTGTTATTTCGTTATTTTTTAGTTTCCTTGGTTTTGTATTTTCTTTCTTCCCCAATCTTTCTTCCTTTGCATGCAGACTGGTTTTTTCCACCTGATTGTAGTCTTAGGTCTAGGTTCTGTTTGGGGCTGCGTAAGATTTGTCCGGCCCCAATCCTTGCGCCTTCTCTCGTACTCGCGAAGCAAACGCTTGTACCTGATCCCAGAATGCGTCTCCCTCTTGGCATTGTAAATTTGCAGAACCTGCCGTTTCCACTGCAGGTTGGCCATGCCGGTAATGGGGCCGTTACCAAATTGCACTAGCGCATCGTAAGCTTGATCAGGCCCGGCACTCGTGTGTCTGTTGGCAAATTCTTTCATGAACGCTATCTCGTATCGCAAGCAATTCCACGAGTCTTGCGAAGGGTACGTATGCTGTGGCTGACTCTCGTTCTTGCGCTCTTGCTGTACCCAGTGGTACTCCTGGTCCCCTCGGTGCCTGTGTTTCAGGTGCTCCTTCTGGTCCTGATCCTGGAGGATAGAGACTTCGTTCATCTGTGTTTTCGAGGGAGCGAGAGAGTCTAAAGCCCACGTGGTCACTGTCGAACACGTAGATTCCGTCACAGGCCAAGGGCTCGTGTGAGTCTCCCATGCGCACGTATCCATTGTTCAGCTGTCGAAGGGTACAGTATGCGGTAATGTGCGAGAATAACCACACCAAGGACGCTATCTTTCTGTTGTATGTGGTGGGTTGTACCGTTCTCTTAAGCTGCATCTCCACTCCTTGGTCCAACGTGGAGTCGATCATGGAAACCCTTCTAGATGAGTGTATGCTCTTTACCAGACTGGAGGCTGTCTCTATCGGGAATCCCGATGCTATCAGATGTTTGAATAGCACAACTCTTCCTGCCGTGAAGTTATACCTGGGTGTGTATCTGCGCACGGGACCGATCATTGCTGAACACACGTACGAGAGCAACTCATCGTTTGTTCCAGTGGAAGCTGTGGACCTCAGGTTCATCCGTAGTTCCTGCACCACTGGCAGAGCCCGCAGCTCGTCTTGACGAGCTTCTGGATAGGGTTTGGACAAGAACAGAGCTCGTTCTCGGCTCCTGTTCAATGAACCGTAAAACTGGTACAGGCAACGCAGGGGATAGTCGCTCAGATACCTGGGAGCCTGCAGCTCCTGCATGGTGTGGCTATGAGCCTTGAGCTGATGGAAGATTTCCTTCGGGGGGTTAGGGAAATGGTAAAACTGCACATGACCAGAGGTGATCGCGTGACACTAGCTCTGCTCAGCGGAGATGCGGGATGCGGGAAATCGTACGCTATCACGCAGTTGTACAAGAAGCTAAGGAGCTTGAAGATAAGCGTCGTAGTGAGTGCGATGACCAACAAAGCTGCGGGTGCTCTTATGGAAGCACATTCACTCGAGCGTGTATACACGTTCCACAAGATGATGGGATTCAAGAAAGAAATGCTGAACAAGTCAATGGCCCCGGATGAGTTTACACGTGAGTACCAAAAAGCGTACTCCTATGCGATTGCCCAGTTCAATGCAATGCGCCGTGTAAAGCTCGGAGACCCGTATTGGAAGGACTCAGCGCTTGGTGGACACTCATGTAGACATCACAGACCCGAATCTTGTGCCATGTGCAGCAAGATGTTCGAGAAACTAAGGGCTTCCACAAACCCTGCCAAACATACACCCATGCAAGGGGCCCCTTTGTTCCTCGGTGCAAACGTGCTCATCGTGGACGAGTACGGTCTGATGGATATGGAGTTGCTTGAAAGGATGCTGTGCTGTCTCAGGCTGTTCTAAGGACCCGACAAGGGTCCATTGATCATCTTCTCAGGCAGTGTCTCGCAACTGCAGCCTGTAGGGTCTCGTATGCGCATTTGGGAATCGGAAAGCTTCGAGAAGCTCCTCGCCTCCTCTACCCCACTTCTAGTCAACAGGCGACAGTTCAAGGATCCCGGTTACGCGGAAGCCCTGACCTATCTTCAGTTCAACACGATCACAGAAGAGTCTCAACGCATTTTCAGAAGCCAGGTTTCTGTCTACGATCGCCAGGTGATGGACCCCGAGTACGAACCGGATAAGATGCGCATCTTTCACCAGGACGCGCAGCAGAGCGCCTACACGTTAGCATACATGAACAAAGTGAAGGAAAAAGCTCGCATTGGAGATAAGTTTCTCAGCGTCACACAGCGGGATACGCAGCGTGGCAACAAAGGACCCACAGTGCAGTATGAGGTGCTGAAGCAGGCCGCTCAAGCGCTGCCCAAACTGTTTTCGGTACCCAAGGGTATTCAGAAACACAGAGAGGGACTATATCAGGGTGGACAAGCTCTGGGTAGGTTGCAAGGTACGATTACTCTGGCACATGGACACAAATGGAATACAGGCTCAGGAAATGACCCCTACGATCCTCTCCCGCTCGTCAGGTGGTAAGCGGCTGCGGCTCAATCAACAACAACACGCTACAGTGCCTGGACCTTTGGACACGGAGGGCGTGATAGCAGATATCCGCCTTGAACCAGGCTCACAGTACAATTTGTTTTACGTGAGGGGCCTTATGACGGGTACCATGTATGAAGTGGCTCCTTCTCAGTGGCACTATATGAACTGGAACGTGACCACGCACCCGCTGGCCTGTCTGGTGGCCATGAACACATATGACTGTCAGGGCTGTACGGTGTACGGGAAT